>NC_051285.1:14323087-14624817 GCF_015220745.1 Sebastes umbrosus | reverse complement strand
TTAGGGTTAAGACCTGGTATTTGATTGAGGTTAAATCATATCAAATGATTTTTTCAAATGGAAACTCAGTCGTTGCAAAAACCAGTGACGTAGGTTACCAAAGTAAGCTAATCGAAGCTTTACCTTACCTTTACTTAGACAGCTCTTATCCGGCGGGGAACTGAAGCCATTATCATGGTCTTCAAAACCACCAGACCAGACTCCATTAAAAAAAAAAAAAACTGTAATTTTATCCTGCAGAACCCAGGAGTTGCTGGTCTACCGCTGCATCGATCGGTTAGTTTGTTTGTGTTATTGTGTAACTTTCGAATCCAAACTAACGTTGCGTCCACACAGCTATACATTGCTTAGCTTCCGTGCTGATACTCCTGCCTGCTTCTCCAAACTGGGCGCGTGCCGACCGCCATCTAAGTTACTGTATGTAACGTTAATACACTGACTATAAGGATGCATACTGTACATGTAGGAGCGTCATCACGCAGACACCTACGCCAGGTCCCGTGGGAAAGAGTTTTAAAAATAGCATTTTGACGCGAAAACATACATACTCTGACCAAAATTTGAATTTCATAGGTAAAACCAGTAGGAAGCCACAGAATTATGTAATAACCTCAAAAAAAAACAAATATAATGGACCCACCCTTTAAGGTAAGGGTTGGAGTTACAGTACTCATGTAGTTATGGTCTCAGTTAGGCTGTTTATGTGAAAAAGAGGATACCTACAGTATATGTGCCCTATAGGTGAGCTGACTTAGCCTGAAAGCAGTGTATCAATCTGGGTCAGTATGTACACACATACACATACGAACACACACACCCACACACACACACACAATACAAACACACCCGTACACCCATAGGGCTCACTTAGCAGAGCCCCATCCCCCCCTTTCACGCTCACACACTATATTAGCTTACTGTACACAGCCAGAGCACATGGTTGTGTGGATGCACACATATTTGTCCCGAACACACACTTGCACACGTAGTAAATGAACACACACACACACACACACACACACATACACATAAACCTGGCTGAGCGGTGTGTAACAGTGTATGAGATAATGGCTTCCCTCCTTTTTCACATCCCCAGGCTTTCGCAAGGTCTGTGTCAATTTTGAAAAAAGAAAAAAAAAAGTGTGTACACACACACACACACACACACCAGTTTTTATCTGTCACTATAAATCCTTCACGGATCACTTCCTCAAAACACCCTGCCAATATTCAACTTCCCTCATGGCGGCAACTGAAGCAGAGAATTGTAGCAAGAAAGATAACATGAAGAAAAGATACAAAAAGAGAGAGAGAGAGGGAGAGGGAGAGAGAGAGAGAAAGAGAAAGAAAGAGAGAGAGAGAGAGAGAGAAAGAGAGAGAGAGAGAGAGAGAGAGACTAGTTTAGAATTCTTATTCCTCTCAAAGTCAAAACAAACACTAATAGCAAAGTCTGTGAGTGCAAATAGTCTTAAAGAAATCTATTATTTAGGATTCAGTTGAAGTTGAAATAGGTTACTGAATTACTAAGTTACTACTACTTACTTAAAGGGATACTACGGGTGTTTTGAAGTGGGGTTGTATGAGGTACTTATCCATAGTCAGTGTATTACCTACAGTAGATGATGGTCGGCACACCCCCAGTTTGGACGAACAGACAGGAATTAGTGCACAGAACCAAAGCAATGTACTGCTGCGGACAGGGGCAGCAGCAAAACACATTTTAGCCACCTAAAAGAAAGGCTCACCTAAAAAAAATCTGTTTAGGTGTACGCTATATTTAGAATATTTTCACCGCTTTACCTTGCCGTCCAACAGCCCTCTCCAACAGGGAACTAAAGCTGTTGCATCCATCTATACTCTCACCAAAGCCACCAGACTCCATTGAAAAAAAGACAGTTTTTTTTCCAATGGAGTCTGGTTGCTTCGGCAAGAGCATAGATAACCGCTTCAGTTCTCCATCAGAAACATAGACTGTATAGCTGTCTCCCGGCAAGGTAAACCGGTGAAAATATTTTAAATATAGCTACTGTATCTACCTTCATCTACTGTAGGTAATACACTGACTATGTCTAAGTACCTCATACAACCCCACTTCAAATCACAAGAATTATCGCTTTAATAAGACACTGAACCCTAAATTGCTCCCAGTGGTTAGGCCAGTCCCTGCAGGGTGAATGAGAAGAAAATTGAGAGGCCCTTTGGATTAAAGCCAAACGTTTACCAAATTACAGGTATTTTGGCTTCTTGTAATGTTTTATCAGCTTGTCAAAAACCTGGATTAAGCTTGCCACAGCTATAAACTGTAATCACTATGATGAGTGGTAAAATATCTTGTCTTGTCTTGTTGATCAAAAGGTCCTGATATCAAATCCAGGACTAAATAACTTAATTTCACACGTTAAAAACGTCTCACATTATTTTATTCTTACTATATTCCATTTGATCTGTACTGAATTCTTTTAATGAACCAAACAAAAACACCAAAGAAGTGGATTTATTTTTCTTCTCCAGCCAAGAAGCATGAACGTGTGGGCGGAGAAAGGACAGCCGAGACTCTTTGCCCTTTGACCCCTCATAATGCTTTGGGTGTCTGGATGCCTAAAGATGACCCTCTGCACAGCTGAGACTTAACACGTCCACCAACCCACGGACATTTGAGTGACAGATGTTAAACACATCTAAAGTATTCATTAAGAGGTAAAAGTGCACATTTGTAGACTCTCCTTCTTTGTTTTTGTTTCACTTGCAACTAGTCCCTTATCTCTCTTATGCTCTCTCTCTCTTTCTTATTCTGTCTTGTCGGCTACTGTCGCTCTCTGCCGTCTTCACTGCTGTTCCAAAGACTTTCAGTAGCTCTTGGGTCTCCCTCTTTGTCTGTCTAGTCCTTCTCTATCCTGCTCTTTAGCTGCTTCTCCTCTCCTATCCTCTATTAATATTTCCACACAGCACACACACAGCACACACGCACACAAAGTAGGCTAATGTCTTTATCAGATCCAAATCCGTTAGTGTATGATCTCCCTCTCTCGTCATTTTGCATTTGTGAACCTTTGATGGCATAACCAGAAATTGTGAGGATTTGACCTGCGCTTCTTTTTTCATTTCTTCAGGGTGATGCGTCTCTCTAACAAGCTTCTGATAAGTCATAATCACTGTAAGTGCCGCTTGAGTGTTTAATATCTCACTTTTATCTCAAGTAAATTCTCCTGTACTTCTTACGTAAAGGTCAAACATGAACATGCATTACTTTGTTTGCACTTTGAGCTATGCAGTTTGTTTAATGGCGGGGAAAATGTCAGGTGGTGCCAGTCCAGAGGGCTGCTGAGGTATTTTGTTATCACTAATTTACCTCGGGTAGGAAACCATGCAATGTCCCAGCAGTGAGAACATTAATGATTGATAAAGTCCCTTTCATCAGAACACACACACACACTGGCCCATGCAGGATGTCTATTTAAACATGTATAAAAGGCTTTTTTCTTGCAGTTCTCTTATATTTCTATTACTATATACAGTATGAGTGTCTGTGTGTGAGAGTGAGAGAGAGAGCGGGAGAGCCCCATCAAGAAAAAAGAGCCACCACCAAACAGTAGTATAGTGTTAAGTCACACACACACAGACACATTGACACACAAGCTTGTACTCTTAGAAGAAGTCAGATGCACAAATTTGGACTCCTTTACTAGAACTTCCCCTACTTTTGTTTGTTTCTCACACAAACAGTCATCCAAACACACATCCTGAAGCCAGTTATCTTTAAACCCCCCCCAAGCAACTCTATCTCTGTCACTCACAAAGCTCCCAAAACATCCTTAAAAAAACATGAATGAAATGCATCTCTTTACCTTTACTTAAGCTCCCAGTGTTTCCTGTGTGAGTAACAGTTAATTCCCTGTGGTGGTGGTGATTAAAACCCAGTCAGCACGTGTCCTCTCTCCCAGAGCAAACGGGGGGAATCCTTGCATTGGTGAGACGTCTCCCGGACTCCAGCGCAGCGTTTTCGACTCTAAACACACACATTAGAGGACATACTCACACATGCTGCCTCTTGCACGCCTAGACTAGACTGAAGGCTGAGGAGAGAGGGTGTGTGTGCGCTGGCTGAGTCTGAGCCCGCCCTCTTCTCTCTGGTTCTCCCCTTCTCTCCCACATGCACTCACCCTGCCCTCCTCTTTCTCCCCTCTCTCTTTCTCTCCCTCTCTCTCTCTCTCTCTCTCTCTCCAATTTCACCTCCCCCGGCTTGCCAATTGACTGCCAGCGTGTGAGCTGGGTCTGTGCCTCTAAGCCTTTAGATGTCCCAGTCCTCTTTTTAATTGCTGGCTCTCTGGCCTCAAGTTCTACACAAAAAAAAACAAAAGACACACAGATAAAGTGGACACGCACAGGCATGCATAAACAAATAAGGATTCAAGTGAAATATATGGACTGATACAGTAAACATTTTTGAAAAAGATATAACCCTACACTCTGAGAAGTGGGTAGGAAATCTTAAAATGAGTAACTTGTAAAATTCAATATACTCCAGAACAGAGATGTGGTTTGAGTAGAAAGGTGAGAAAGGTGCACAGTGAGGTGTACAAGAAGAATCCATCTCATTTCTTGGAAACCTTCCACAAGAGCAGCCATAACTCATATTATGCTGCTGCTTCACGCTTGTATTTTTTTTCCATCCATCTTTTCTTTACTATCTTATAACCCCGCCGGGCTTTTTTGTAACAGAGGCTTCAAATAAAAAAAATGAAACCTTGAGTAGTTTTGCTATTTTTTACTATTTTCTTCCATGTTTTGTGTATCAAGAAATCACCACCTGTAGCGTTGAAGCACGGCTCTGAGAAGTGTGTAGCCTGCTTGTGGTCAGCTTGGACTCACAACAATTACAAGAGGATTCCAAGAGTGACCCAGTTTTATGGCAAAAAAAAGTATCAAGACGTCCATAAAAGCTACTCAAACTATTCCTGCAGCACAATCCACTACTCCACTGTCCATTCCCATGCTATTCCCATAGGACAAAACAAGGGTCAATTTAAGGCTTCATATTGTCGCTTGTGCGTTTGGTTAGCTATTTGCCTTTGTCATCAATACAAGCCAACATAGGTGTATGTGACAAAGGTCAATACAAACAGTTTAAAGGTTGACACAATGACTTACTCATGTTACAGTGAAATGTGTTTAACAATAGAGTGGTGCAGGAATGTGTCCTAAAAACCTGGAAATGAATTAAGATTGTAGCATCTGGAATTCAATGGGTTTTAGTTAGATGCCTGAAAGAAGGTCTGTGGTTAACACAAGCTTAAGAGATTTTAACGTTTTGTTCTACGATATAAAATACGTCAGTAAATATCCCACTTGTGAATTTTGAAGCTTTTACATGTCCTAAAAAAAGGCGGTTGCTAACAAGTGGCTAAAAGACAACAGAGGTTGTCGGGGACATTCAACTTCATCATGCCGACTTGTCCGCCTTTACAGTCTTGTTGTGTTTATACTCGCACTCATGCGACCGCGGTATAGTATGTTTATAGCCTAATGTTAGCTTCACAAATCATTAAAGTGGTGTTCATTTGTGAAGATTATCTTGCTGAATGTATCATCAACTTTTGTTTGCCACAGTGCTTATTTTCTGCAATAATCCAATGGAAAACTCTCATTGGCTTTTTGTTGAGGAAACCAGCGTGATGCTAACTTCCGGGTTGGCCAACAAAAATACGTCATCCCTTCAGCACTTTATTTGTTTGGTAGAAAGGAAATGGTTGCAGTCATGAGTATAATCCATTTGGCTACCCAGGATTTCAATTTTGAGACTTTTCTCACCATGTTGAATAAATGAAACCTCCAAGTATTTTCTTTTTTGTTATTGGTGGAAACTCAGTTATTGTTATAACACACACACACACACACACTGTAGAGTAAAATTTAATATATGTAATTTAATTTAATAAGTTCATAAAAGAGCGTGTGGGCCTTTGAAACAGCTCTGTATAACTTAATGTCTTGATCAAAAGACAGGAAATGAAGAGAAATGGCCTCAGCACTCCAGAAAACTTTAGGATCTGAGAAATGAAGGCATTTTTTTAAGAAAATGTCCCATAACATGATTCAGTGTATGGCAGCCAGTAACGATTATTTTCATTATCGATTAATCACCCAGTTATTCTCTAGATTAACTGATTCATCGTTTAGTCTATAAAATGTCAGAAAAGTGAAAAATGTCCATCAAAAAAGTCCGAGGTGATGTCTTTAAGTGTTTTACTTTGTCAGTCCAAAACCTAGATATTCAGTTTAATATGATATAAAACAGAGAAAAACAAGAAAACTGAAAAGGCTGAAAACAGCATTTTCTGCCATTTTTACATGACAAATTACTTTAACAATTAATTGATTATAATAATCGTCAATGGAATAATCAATTAGTCGACTAATCGTTGCAGCTGTAATTCAGTGGTGAGTTTTACCACTGAAAATGCTGCAATAGTGTATATCTGTAAATCTACAAATATGAGCTAATAATTGGGTGAAATACACTTTAATAAATGACTTTCTTTCTCCCTGGAGATAACTCTGTATCTTCTGACAAAACAATTCTCAAAATCATCAAATCATTTACCAAAATGTTTGGCTTGGAGGACAGAGGATTTTATGAGGGGAAACAGGGCCGATTACATAATGTGCTGATGATGATCCCCATTGTCTCTGTCTGCTGCACTGTGCGGCTCTTAAAATAACTGCTGTTTGGGAGTATTTAACATTTATAGAGGCAAACATGTCGGGACAAAGGGCAGGAAAGGTAACAGATCTACCCAACAAAGGGACCTGACATAACCCTCCACAGGGGAGAGAGGGGAGACAGTCGCACAGTCGCTAACATAAGTGCACACTGGGTACACGGACAACACACATTCACAGCTCTGTACCCCTCAGGCACATGATGACATTTCAGCACCTAACTCAGACAATGCTGCTGCATTACAATTCCTTTGTGGTACAGCGTGTGTGTATGCACGCGCACGTCTGTCTGACTGTCTCCGAGCACCTGTCTTCTCATCAGACCTCATTCTGTTCCCCGTCTGTCCCCTTCCTTTCTGTTTCTTTCTGTTATCTAACAAATTAGCCGGAGAAGGTCGTGTCCTGTTAGGAGCCGGCTGAAACAGGAAATAACCAATACAGGACTTGGACAACCAGTTCCCACACTCCTACCCAAACATAATGTTATTGGGCTGTAATGCAATTAACCAAGGAGCGGGGGGGGAATTGGTTAGTGGTTTAAGGATAACACAGAGCAATGGCTGTGATGGCATGTTGGTACAAGCAGAGCACAGAGGAGGTAACAGTAACAACAGCAGGTGGAGGATGTTATGTAAGCAGAGACGAGGGGGAGAGACATCAGGATGGCGGGGGGGTTTCTTTTTGTTTGCTTGTTTTGCTTCTGTCTGCGCTCGTCATTTGGCATGCTGCTTTTGTAATGTGAACAAGCTGATTGTTTTGTGCAGTTAGGACAGCGGCGAGTAAATGAATATCAAAGCCCATTCACCAGTCGCGTTTTCTGTTGAATAAACAGACTATTCGGTAGCGGCGCTGTAAGAGTAGCCGGTTTTGTTCTCCTTGTCTTCCTGCACACCTGAGCTGGCCTTTTCAGCACAATAGACTCCACCTTTCAATCCTTATCAGACGTTATCGCGTGCGTGCGTATGTGTGGGTGTGGGTGGGGGGTGGCAATAACAGTGAAGGGCTGAAGGGATGAGACACAGATTGGTTTCCCGTTTCATGCCTCGTGCCATATCTGTTGCTAAACATATCATATTGAAATTCATGAACATACTGTATTGGAAACGGGACAAAAAAAGATATGCACATATACACGGTTAGGATGCCCGTTCCCCCCCCCCCCCCCCCCCCCCCCCCCCCCCCAACACAACCACCCATCTTGCCAGATTTGATAAAATCATTATCACCAGCCATGCGAGTAGAGCTGATGAATAATGTATGTAATGCTGGGCCACAATAGTACATCCCTTCTGGCCTGCTATACCTTTCTCTTTAGAGTCACGGTAGCAACCGGTTGCTTATAGGGTCATAAGCTAATCCCTGTCTAGCGCTATTGCATTTCACATTAGCATGGAACAAAACTATATATACACATGCACAGTGGTAAACACACAAAATCATGTGCGCACACACAGGCTCACTCCAGACAAGAAAAATAAATTGGACAGGTATATAGGAAGACACAACTGTGCTCATTAATAGTGATGACAGATGTGACTGACAGAACCTCAAACTGGAGAATGAGCTGGCATCAGGTGTTGGACTGGATTCCTTCATGATCGACACAAAGAAAACGATGACACGCATCAGATGGAACGCTGTGATGGACAGCTTGGGTTTGACGCAATAGGTGAGACGTCAATTATTTCAATCCTCGAGTGTCAACAGATCATACATGGACCCGACCCTCTCTGTGGCCCCTCGAGCCCCATGCATGCTCTTCACTTTGTCTCAGTTTCTTGACAAACAGCTTTGTCTAAAGCTGGGCATACACTGTACGATTTTAGAAATGTTATTGTGTAATTCCTACTCCTACTGTACGAGTAGATCTTTTGCGATGTAAAGTCAAAGCTCACGATTTATGTGCTCACACTGTACAGTCCAATCGTCAGCCATGACCTGAGTGCTCACACTGTATGGGTAAAATAGATCATCTTCCTCCTGCGGATCGTTCTGGTTGTTGACAGTTGACAATAAAAATTGGTATGAAAGCTCAGAGGCAAGTCAAATTTGTCGGCTAGCAGAGGTCTCTACGGGTCACAGTGCTAACAAGGCAGAAATGTGCTGCCTTGATCATCTATGCCATCCAAAGAGGCGCAGGCGTATATGGATTCGCAGGTGGCTAAGAAGACGTGGACAGTAGAGAATTGAAGGTAAGCCAGCTACGTTTAACTAAATCTATTGTACACAGTGATATACGCACTGTTACTGACCCAGTACTTTTTAGATCTAAGCTCAAGACTTTTTTATTTAAATGAGCTTTTAATACCTAGTAGCACTGTGACATTTTTCCTGTGCTTCTTATGTACCTTTTTATGATTTTATGATATGTTATGTTTTTATTCCTGTTATTTCTTGATGTTAATGTAAAGCACTTTGGGTACCTTTTAGTTATTGTAAAGGGCTATACAAATAAATGTTGATTGATTGATTGATTGATTGTTCTTGATAGCTACGCTCTGATTACTGTAAGAAAAGTAGAAATAAGGCACTGACATTGGGAAATGGGCTTGTGGCTCTGGTGCAAGAGCCTGCGGACAGCCAACCAAAGTTTCCGACATGTCAGAAATTCATCCGACTGTCCGACGGCCGATCGGAGAAGTTAATCGGTCCACAGTCCTCCCTGTGCACTGCACGGCAAACAACGTCCGACGAAGTTGAAATTCGGTCCGACTCTAAAATCAGTCATGTGGCTCAAAATTCGGGCCAGAAACGGACTAAAATCGTACAGTGTAAGTCCGGCTTAAGCCAATATTAGATAGAGGTATATAGTAAAAGGTTTAGTTAGAAGGAATATACTTTGTTGGGCGTGCTGCAAATAAAATTGCAGTTGTATTTCAGAGGAGGCCAGTGATTTATTCTGGTTCACTGTTATCTGCTGACAGTGAAATGCCTCCTAGGAGAAGGTGGACAGAAAATGAGCCAGTCAACAGTCAACAGTTAATGTTATCATTTGCTAATGAGCCAGTATATTATTGTCCTTCGACAGCAAGGTCATACAGCACACAACTGTGAAACATCAACCCAAAGCTATGAGTCTAATTATTATTCATGTGGGGAGGTTAGCTCATTACCTGCGGTTATCAAACAGGAATATTGTATATTGTTAACTTTGCTCCTATAAACCGCTGCTACATTGATGTGGTTTAATATGCTCTTGCAGTACTGAGAAAAACATGGCCTTCAGCCCCTCGCATGTTGTCTAAGAAGAAAAACACAATTTACATCATAAATGTGTCTGATTCGGAGCACCGCTGTCTGATCACCACAGATTATGCATTGTCACAGAGAAGTGAAATCAGACGGGTGCAGACAGCGGAGAGATCTGAGAGTGTCTGAGTCTTGCTATTAGAGAGGAAGTGACAGATCTAGTATTGACAAGGTACAGACAATGCACATGTCATTTTAACAGGCAGTCTTGCAAAACTTTTAGTTTAAAAAGTCTGTGACGTTTACATTTAAATGAATGAGTTTTGCCAATAGATGGAAATCGTCGATGATTCAACCTATAATCAGTTAATGAATGAATGCTTTTACATTTGTTGTGCTACACACTCAGTGTTTGTCAGTTTTCTCCAGAAAACCATGTGAAACACGTTGATGATTTTTTTATTAGCATCACCAGTGAAACAACTTTTAAACAGACGACGATTCGGCTCTGTGACTATCTCCGCTGCCAGCTTAGCGGCGTTGCGACAATGTGTGACACACTTTACGGCCCCGGTGACTCGAGTTGTCACCATAACAACTAACATCAGTCCCCATTTTCTTATAGTCAAATGACCACAGCAAACAAGTTCAATATCCGCTCTACTCTTGTTCTATTTCTATGGTTTGAACATGTTGAACATCAGGCCAGTGGTTGTTTGGACACAAGACAATGGGCCTGACTGACAAATATTATATTTTTTCTCTGTTACAGGCCGTGCACAACTACACAGGTGTGTTCAGTTATTCTGGCTGATTTGACCTCTGCACAGGTTGAACGTGAGCAGGGCTGTGCTGTGAATGACAAGAGGTCTCTTAACTCTATGTACTGATAAGAATGATAAAGGTAATTTGCCCTGCCCTAACAATAAAGCTAAGAGGAGAGACACCATAATTAAAATCACCTGCATGGGTTTAACATGGGTGTGCAGGGAACTTTAAATTTGAAAAAAAAAAGAATAATAAGTATGAGAATAAGAAAACCCTACCTTTGAGAAACGTGCACAGACCACTAACCGCATGAAAATGTCATTTCTACACACAAACAAGTTGAAGAAAAAGTTAAACATTTTGGGGAATACTCTTATTCACTTTCTTGCCAAGAGTTAGATGAGAAGACTGATAATGTCTGCATGCTAAATATGAAGCTACAGCCAGCAGCCAGCTACCTCAGCTTAGCACGAGGACTCAAAAATAGAGGGAAACAGCTAGCCTGGCTCTGTCCAATTGTTAAAAGATCCACCTATAAGCACCTCTAAAGCTCACGAATTAACACAATGTATGTCGTTTGTTTTATCATTACAAAAAAAGAACCGTAAAGAGAACAAATCGCTGTTTTTGTACCAGATTTCTTGCCTCTAAGCATTTACAATTTTACATTCTGGAAACAGTTTCATAATCAATTCAAGACAAACATACACAAACACACGCTGTCAATCCTATCTCGGTGTGAATGTTAGTATTAGTATGTAAATCCCCCTTTCCCTCAGTAAATTAATGAGCTGTATTACAGTCGGCTTCACTTGATGGACTGATGCTCACACAGCTACTTCAGTTCATACTAATAAGGCACTCGCTGAAACACGCAAGGTAGGCAAACACAGTAGCAACAGTGTTCAGCTAATAATCAGAAAACACACTGAAGCTGCAGTTGGTCCCTCACACACACACAACACATACACAAGAAATGATTCCCCTGGAGACACTACACCGAACTCATGCACACACACGGTATATATCTTTTTCAAGCTTATGCTGAGATAAACAGAAAGATGAATAAGCCAAGAAGCAGCGCCGCAGTCAGCGCTACTTTATTTCAGGATCAGCTGGGCTTAAGATAGAGTCCAATGTGTGGGTTGAGATTAAGACCAAAATAGGTATAAAAAAAAAAAAAACAATGCAAATGTATTTCCAAAGGCAGAAAATACCACTTAAAGCATCGTGCGAGAGTCAGCGGAGATGTAGATCTATCTGTAGGGGCTTTGTGCTAAACCCTTTAACAACCAACTAGCTACTAGGGTTTGGACTAATTACTGCAGAGAAGTCAGTGGTATCCACATAGTAATCTCTTAAAATGTCTGTAGCTCTGGGAAGAAGATATGTAGCAAAGGTGAAGTCAAAATATGTCTTTAGAATTGTTAAGGCTGGATAAACTTTAGTCAACACCCAATAATGACAAAGACCAAGTCAGACATGTCAGATACATATAATTTGCCAAGAGAATGGAGGATGTGTGCTGACGAAGATTCGTCAATTGGCACTCGGCACGATCGGCAAGCATAACAAGCATCAAAGAAAATCTGATATAATCAGCAAGACAAAGTATAAATGTGTCTCCCCCATATTAAATTATGCTTCAGGGATTTGGGGCTTCAAAGATTGTAAAATAGACTATATACAGAACAGAGTTGCATGCTGTTTTTTAGGTGTTAATATGTTTGCTCCTACTTTGGCTGTTCAGGGTGATATGGGTTGGATTCCTGGACCAATAAGGCAAAAATGTGAAATGATAAGACTGTGGAATCGTTTGCTTAATATATCACAATTCAGGATCAATAAGAAGGTTTTTCTTTGGAGTAAATCACAGAATTGTCCATGGGCTTAAGAAACTTCATGCTATTTTTGAGGAATCTGAATTGCAATATATGTATAGTAATAATTTATCATGCAGCATGAACACAATTAAAAGGAGGTTACTTGCTAGATTTAAAGAAAAATTGTTGAAAGATATATTGTTAAAATACAAAATTACAAACATATATTCAAATCAAGCACAATTATGGCACTGAATCTTATGTTCTGGTAAACTTACCAAGGAGTCAAAGATCTTTAGTTGCACAGGTAAGAGCAGGAATCCTTCCTCTGGCCCTTGAAGCCGGTGGATTTAAAAACATCCAGGAGGAACACAGGTTGTGCTAAGTATGCGAGTTGGGAGAAGTTGCGAATGATTCACATTTTCTTTTGTATTGTCCATGATGAGTTAAGAACTTCTATCTTAAATGAAACATCTGTTCAAAATCCAGAAATGTTTTGGTGCTCGGATGATGTCAAAATGGAATGGCTATTTAATTGTAATGCTTATAAATTGGCTACTTTTGTTTCTCAAGCTTGGAAAATACATCAGGATAGTTCATTTGTGTAGTATTATTTGTAATTTATACATTTCTACTCTTCTTTCCTCCTTGTCTTTTCTTTATTCTCTAAATAATGGTGTCTTTTAAGCCTGTTTGCGCTGGGCATATTATTTATGCATGACACAAAAATAACAAAATCAAATAAAAAAAAATCAGATATAAAAACGTATCTGTCCTCTATACATGTCGCAACCTCCAGATCAGTGGAGTAAAAGTACTGTATCATACCAATAATCATAATCCCCATCAATTTAAAAAGGGAGTAGCATTAATTTGGGTGCTGCACTCAAAGATGATTATCCGGGATACAAGCACATGGGAGGGGTGGGAACAGCGTATATGTCTCTTTTGTTTTCATGCTGGCTTACCTCATCTCCTTTACTCTCTGAATGGTATGTGTAAAGAAATTAACAAGGAATGGCAGCGAAGGAATAAATGTTTGTGCGAGTAGGATGTGAGGGAGTCGTCTGAGAAATAGATAAGGATGTAGCTCAGACGGCTGCACACCGCACCAAACAACATCCTGACCTTGTCGCAAACTTATGAGCGCAAACTGCACAGCCCATTTCATTACTCACACAGCCCAGTAACCCAGGTCTCTCTGGAGACACACACACACACACCATTCTCCTCTTTCGTTATTAAAGCACGCTCGAACCCTTACAAGGCTGCAGCCACACACATCAAAAGATTTCACTGCTCATCGGAGACTCTTGGACAAGGATGAAAACGGATTCTGACATGGCATCCTGGAAAAACCGCTGGCCTTGAGCTCTGATATCATGTGTAAGAAGTCGGACACAAAGAGACCAAGTCTTGGCTCTGCGGCAATAACGGGAATTTGGTATTCTGGGATATACTAGCTCCGTACACTGTGGCAATTCCACTATCATACTACCAGATCTGGAACACACTTTTGCAGATTCTTTGATTTTGTTACCTAAATAGTAGGGGTGTAACGATACATCGATCAATATACCAATTTAATGATCAATGATCCAATATCATGGATACAAAGAGAAAACATCAATGCATATCATCATCTTTAAGAGACACCTTTATTTTGAAATTCCCATACCACGTCTGTGTCACCATTTCCATCCAAGCACACATCCTTCCTACAGAGCCCAGTAAATATATATAGTTGCTATACATGTAACTGATTGTGTTAAATGGGCATATGATATCGTCTCATATCGATCACAGGCCCCTAAATTTAATCGAAATCATATTGCGGCAGACTTTGTGATATCAGCAAATATTGTATACCAAAGAATCCATATTATCGTATCGTGATGAAACTTGTGATTTACAACCCTACTACATACAGTAGATACGGATTTCCCACATTTCAGCTCAATAAACGTCTGTTTGGAGAAGTGAATTATGCAGTTAACACTAACATGATTAGAAGTAAATTCAATTTGTTCTATTTAAGTGATGATTTGGACTGACTTAACAGGGATTTAACTCCCGGCAACAAAGTTTAAACTTAAGTTGTTGAGACATTTGACTTTAAAATCCCAAATGTGAACATCATGCTGGTGCTAGAGGAAGAGTCAGGGTGTCACCAAAGTCAATCAAGCCCCTAGCAGCATGGCTGTAGGCTCTTCTATGGATTCAAAATGTTCTTTTACTTCCTCCACTTCACACGTCTTCTCATGCACACTCTGCTCATTTAAGAAATCTTTATCTATATGGGCTGTTTCCAGGTCAAGCAGCAGAGACAGAATTAGACCTTTTCTTGTCTGCCAGTTGTGCTTGTCTCATTACATCATTCACTGTCTGTAACACACAGCCATCTCAAATTTACATCATCTAACCCCTTTTAGTAGCTCTCGGTTTATACAGAATTATGCACAATAAAAGATTGTATTTAAGGCATAAATGATTAGAATTACTAAAAAAAAGTATATAACTGATATTGATTCATGTTATAATGAAGCTCAGCTAATTTAAAAACTATCTCACTTTTTTTTTATATTTCCAAACGTTGGATAATGTTGCAATAATATGAATTTTATTTCACACTGTGTGAAATCTACTGTGATAAACAATGGATTTGATGAAAAAAATTAATACTAATGAAATCATTTATTTTCTTTCTTGAACTTTTTGTCACCCACGTAACACAAAGCAAAAAAAAAATTCTTCCCATACCAATATGTAACAGCAGCATTTTGTTATTGAACTCGTCAGACGGAGCTGTACTACCATCACAGCTTTTAACACAACCGCCTTGCTGATTCTATTGAGTTTCAGCCACTTCAGCTAAAAGTTGACAGCGCCAGCAAAAAAAAAAAGGGAGGGAGGAGAAAACGGGAGATGAGGTTAAGAGGTTGAGTGTGGGAAAAGGAGGGGAGGAGAGGGAAAAAAAGGATTAAAGCATCAGAAGGTATAGTGTTCCTCTGAAAGATGACGGGCTGATGGCTGCTCCCACAGGACTGAGTGGAGGAGTAATCCCACCAAATGGAAGAGTTTAACAGTTACCACCCACTGAGAGAGACGCACTGAGACAGAGAAGAAACACACACACACACAAGTACACATAAAACATTAAATATTAGAATATTATTAATTACAAAAGACACATGTGCATGCATGCACGTCACATATTGTACAAATATTTTGTTAGTAAACTATGCAAAAATATTACTACAGTTGAAAATACCAAACAGAAAATGCATGAGCTAGGCCTAATCATTTTGTACAGTTAAATATTTCATTTCAGTGAAGGACTTGAATTAGGGCTGTCAAAGTTAACGCGATAATTATTTTAGGTTGTAGCAGGCTCAGTTTTAAAGCTAGAGTGAAGATACTGGTATCATACGAAAGTAGAAACTAAGGAATCCATTGGTACCAACCATGTCATACTAACTTGTCGCAAGGAAGGCTACATAACGCTCCAAACTTAAGCTAAATTTTGGGCGAGGAAAAACTGGCATGGCCATTTTCCCTTGGGACCCTTGACCTCTGACCTCAAGATATGTGAATGAAAATGGGTTCTATGGGTACCCACTAATCTCCCCTTTACAGACATGCCCACTTTATGATAATCACATGCAGTTTGGGTCAAATCATAGTCAAGTCAGCACACTGACAGCTGTCGTTGCCTGTTGGGCTTGAGTTTGCCATGTTATGATTTTAGCATCTTTTTTATGCTAAATGCTGTACCTGTGTGGGTTTCTGTACAATATTTGTCATTGTTTTGTGTTGTTAATTGATCTCCAATAATAAATATATACATACATTTGCAGAAAGCAAGCATATTTGCCAACTCCACTGTTGATCTGAGTATTAAATACTTGACAAATCTCCCTTTAAGGGTACATTTTGAACAGATGACAGAAAATCATGTGATTAAATTGCGATTAATCGTGATTAACTATGGACAATCATGCTATTAATCGCCCTTGAACATAAAAGAACATGTCTGTTGACTACACTGAAATACAAAAAATGTACATAAACACACACACACATCCTTCAGACTGCAGAAGTGGGAGATATTGTGTATCAGGTGAGGACACCTGACACCCCACTGCACTCTCCATCTCTGAAGCTTTCTGTGAACATCAGCAAAACCAAGCACCATAGTGCCCTGCTATAAAAAACCAGGACAGAGTGTTTTTCTGTTCTTCCATGTCTGTGGCAGACTTGGACTGGTGTGACGCTGCTAACACATCAGTGCTTTGATGGGTTTATGCTGCCTTAGCTGGCAAGCTCCAATAATTAGAAGCACAAACAGCCAGAAAGAGGCAGACAACAGGAGGCAGAGAAAGGACGGGATTAGATGCTGCCAAGCTAGTGAAGGGTTTTAGTTCAGTGAACCCCACAAAGCCTCAGGACAACACACACTTCATCTGGCCATTTCACATAAACACACAAGAAATCATCGCCCTATTTCCTCCTGAAGACATCATAATGTCATCAAATACATGTCTTACACTATTTACCTAATTACTGAAAATTACCCCGACCCCAAATATGTTAAAACATTTTCGTGTAGGATAACTCATATTGAAATAAAATACATGTTATACTGTCCAATCATTGTGTAAATCTTCAAACAAAAACAGTATATTGGTTTACTAGTACTCTCTTAGATTAATTAATTTGTTGATGACATGTTTAAAGTAGTAATGTATTGTTTTATTATGTGCTGCAATAATTATTATTGACCTACACTGTAGGTTTTAGTGAGATAAATGATCAGTATTGTTTGCATTTGTTAAATTAGTTACTTAGTTAATTACTGTGGTGTTTGAACAGTCTTTCCGGTATTGAATTAGTGGATTAGTGAATTGATTTTCAGTTAGTGGAATTAAAGGGAGAACACTGGTCATATGTCTCAATTATACACCATCATAGATAGAGAGGATCTCCACACACACAGGTATCCGTAGCACTGGGTCGTATGAGAAGAATAGACGTGACCTTTAGGGGTGTTAGATGAAACAGAAGATTTCCCATCTCATTAAACACAAACTGTTTGTTCCTCTTCGGGCAACGGTACTGGTTTCCTGAATGAGTGTCAAACTGTCCTCCTGATGAACTCTTCCCTTAGACTGGTTGTCGACTGATTAATTGAGATTTGAACCACAACTGAAGCACGACACTGGCTTTGTGGTCACAGTTAATGAGCAGCTAATGATCCTGGAAAAAGGCATCAATATGTGATAGAAGGCTTAAAAAAAAAAAAAAAAAAATACAAGCAAGCACCGGTGACCTTTCTATCCACAGGTTTACCCTAATGTTGCCCTAATCCTAATCCAATACTTCAAAGATCTGCCAATAAAATAGTTCTTTTAAGTAAGGACTGGAAAAATATCCTCACTTTGGAGGGTTTTCCACACACACACGCTCAATTTGTCACTTTCATTTTATCATCCCCCTTCTGCTCCCACTGTGCAAGTTAAACACACCTCCAATGAAGGTTGAAGCAAGCAGGATGACAACTAATTCAATGATAGTGATAACAAATCAGCTGAGGTTCCCACAAACAAGAGTTAAAGGTGTAAATGTTAGGATTTACAACAGTAACACGGAAACTGGATCCACACAACAGTATAGATATTCGTTGAATGCAGGTAAACTTGTGAAACAATCCGGTCATTGTCTCTGAACTCAAACGCCAGTCTCGCATCTCAAGTTGCTAATCGGACTGTAAATAATGAGCAGCTCATGGAAAAGGAAGTCTTGTCCCGGCTATCCGCTGTTACACCAGAACCCCAGATATATAGCCCCTTGCCCCCAGAGGCTTATCTGTCATCAGACAGATAGCCGATGGGTACCAAGATACTAAACTAAGAAACTAAATCAGATATTAACAGTCACCAAACAGCTGTAATAAAAAAGACAACCGACTACAGATAAGCTGCTCCAACAAAGGCATTTTTTTAGGGAGTAGATTAAAGATGTTTGTCAATATTTGCTTCGTCACGATCTGACAAAAGGCTCAATGTAAAGTAGTCAGTAAACTGTAACTGCTAAAGAACTGTGCCAGTAGGAGTAACTAGATACTAGCAACAAACTGAAACTAACTGCTGGTGGCAGACTAATCACGCTCACTTTAACCTACTGTCTGTAATTGCAGGTGTTGGTGTCTCAGATCCTCCGGCAACACCGCTCTAATTAAAACAGGTTAATTGCTGTCCGGGACTAACGAGACTGAGGGCACCACGAGTAATTAATATGATAACTTTAAACACCAGTAAGAGCACATCTTCACCCACACACACACACCCACCCACCCACACACACACACCCACACACACACACACACACACATACATGTATGAGCAACTGTGAATAATGGCTAGAGTTTACGTCTGATACTGCCCAAAATTTGGGATCAGGTCCAAATTAATTAACGCAGAAAAAAATCAGCTTGTTTAACCAGAAATCAATTCTTCTTCGTCGCTCCAAGACTGTAGCCTTCCCGGTGCTGTCGCCCTGGATGTATCATGGCTGCCACTGGCAACTACTGTTCTAGAGCAGTGAAGAAGAACTGATTGTAGGTAGTTTGTCACAGCTATTTATTATTAATATTATTAATAATAACAACAACAACAACAACAACAACAACAACTTAATTATTTTTTTATCACTCTGGTATCTGATCGGTACTCGGTATTGGCCGATAAGTATCGGAATCAGTATCGGGAAGGAAAAAATGGTATCGGAACATCTCTAATAATGGCCACCAACAAAGAGCTGACTACAGAGGAGGTATCTGTAATGTGTTGAGTCAGCTTACATATTAAAAGATAATTATATGATTACAGTATAATGGTTAACACTTTGCAAGTTGATGTAAGAACAACATATATGTATGCAAGTGCTTGCTGTGTACCCAAACTGGGGTTAACCTTAATGCATTAACCTTTGGTTAATGCAATCAGGTTAACATTAGTTGTCCTTGGATAAAGCTTGGTACACAGTAGAGGTCAAGCGTCCTTGCTCAGGAGCACTAAGGCAGTATTGGCCACCATCAGTACATAGATGATCAGGTTACCTTTCTGGTTCATAAATGGAAAAGGGGAGGAAATCTCAATCCAGCGACTGGCCTATTAATAAATAAGTAGAAAAAGGAATTGTTTAAGTCAGTGAAGACTTGCTGATTGTTTTTGTTTTCCATGATTGTAAATCAAAATTTGACTACGTCATCTTTTGTTCTGGGACATTGTGATAACCATTTTTTTAACTGTTTTTTTCCTGCAATTTCATATACCAAATGATTGTCAAAATAGTCGGCAGATGCAGCCCTCGTCTTCTTCCTACAGGTCAGATGACTTTCCCAAGATGAATAATTAAGCAAAGTGTGGGGTGAAGTGTATAATTTTGGGCTGGGTAATTCAAAAGAATGCAAAATATGCGCATATTAGCACAGTAATTTCCCCCTTCATCTCAGACAGCGTGGGGGTCAGAACCCAGACTCTCTCCATTATCTGTAATGGACAGAAAGGAGAACGAAAGAAGGGGACGGAGAAAAAGGAAAAAAATCAGAAAAGTGGACTAAAGAGTGCCAGAGAGGACAGTCTGTAAAGGTTTCTGCTGGTGTGGCCATGGACAATGTCGAATTTCTATTCTCTGTGAGATGAATAAGAGCGCCAGTGACCCTCTCTCATTCTTTCATTCCCTCCTTCTCCCTGTTCTACTGTTTTTCTCCCTTCCCCCCCAAGTCTTCCTCCCTTGACAAGAGAGGGTGTGTGTAGTGGTCTTCATTCTGTTGGGAACCGCAGAACACTTCACACCTGAGCAACACATCTCACACATACATATGAGAGCCTTAAATTGAAAACTCACAAACACATGGACATTAGAAAGAGTAATCACAAAAGCATGAACACCGCATATACACAGGTTACCTTGGAGACACAAATATGTGCAAACATAACTTGCTGTAGGTTAGTGTGAGTAAAGACGGATCTATCCTCCTGGTTCAATGATCAGACACCTGAACACAATGTACAGTATCAATAGACCGGGACACACCCTGTCCTACTCGCGATCCTCTCTACGATTTAAGCCGACAACGTTTTGCCAAACTGGTTGCTTCCTTTTATCTTGTTCACTACTTCCTCTTCCTGTAACTCCCTAAATATTTGCTTTGATAACATTTGAATGGGGAATGAATTTACATAACAGGATCCAGAGTCTGGGAAATGTGCATGAACAGACTCTGGGGAGTGAAGAGGTGGAGCAGATTAGAGAGGGGGGAGATTCAAGACACAGATCATTTCTGATCTGATCATTTCTGTGAACAATCTAACAATCATACATGCTGTAAAATGTGAAATTTATATATGAAAAAATATTTAGATGAACACCAATATATTAGTTCTCATTAGAGCTGCAGCGATTAATCAATTAGATGTAAACTATTAAATTCATTTCCAACTATGGTGATCATCTATTAATCAGTTTGAGTCATTTTTGAAGAAAAAAAAAGTAAAAATTCTCTGATTCAAGCTTCTTAAATGTGAATATTTTCTGGTTTCTTTACTCCTCTATGACAGTAAACTGAATATATATCAGAGTTATGGACAAAACACTGTGGACATCATCTTGGAAACACTGATTGACATTTATAGACCAAACAACTAATCGATTAATTGAGAAAATAATCGACAGATTAATCAACATTGAAAAAAATCGTTATTTGCAGCCCTATTTCTCACATAATTATGGACAATTTCGTACAAAATGTCTTAAACACTACTGTATATCTATATGTAGGGCTGTCACAATAACCGCAATATTGCAATACCGCACTATTGACAAGCCAAGGGTTGGCAAACAACCGCCGCAACCACTATGTTCATGTTTTTCTTTTTTGAATTCTTTGCAATGTGAGAGTCACGTATTTACATCATGCTACAAACGCCAGCAGCGTGACGAGGCGATTCTGCGCTGAGTGCTGCATGTTTTGTGTTAGCTTATTTATAGCACTAAAATCAGGATGAATTATTTTTAATTTGCAAGATAAAAAAAGGCAATAATACCACATATTGCACTGTTTAGCCAATCATTATCACCATAGGGAAATTCATTCACTGCAACAGTTTTGAATATTGTGAATTTAAATGTTTTATAAATGTTTAGCATAAAATCTGTATGAAAATGGCCATAAATAAACAAAAAATACACAAATACAGATACATATGCAGAGTACTTTTTTCTTCACATAGGATACTATGCTGTTTGTGATCAACATATGTGATATTCCTGCTATTGACCATCCAGGAAATAGACACAGAGGCATCTCTGGAATGTCACACAAGGTCAGCGCCTGAAAAAGCTACTTATTTGCCAAATATCCAGTCACGTTTGTCGCTCTACTCTCCTTCAAGCAGAAATCTACTAAACAGTGTTAAAAAAGCTACGGCCATTCGTCCTAGAAAGAATAATAAGCACCTTCTTGGAGTAAAAGTGAGAGTTATGGTCGTGCATGGTTAGCAGGTCACTGAGTTCAGAGGTCAGACCCCTAGGCTGCTGTTTGACCATGGATGAGAGGGGGGTTGTAATGTGTTAAATAGGCCTCTGGAGTCATCTCTACACAGCCTCCTGCAGCATGCTGACACTGCTGGACCTGTTTCTAGTACATACAGAATCCACACATTTGAACATTTGTCCTTCTAGAGATAAAGGGTGTGAAATTATGTTAGCCGTATAAACAGAGGATAAAATGAACGACGTAAAAGAGAAATTAGGTATTAAATTTAGGAGCAACACAAGGTGTTCATGGGGTCCACTCTCACGATCACATGACACAGAGCTCAGGGGTCAGAGGTTAGGTCACGGGGGCCTTGTAATTAGTCTGTCTACCAACCAACCATGTCTCCTAGCACAAGCACCATTTATGGCATCTCACCCCTGACCTATGACTCCTAGACTCTAAAATATCCCCACAATGTCTGAAGTAGAAGGTGTACCGGAAGGTGAACTCTCACCCCAGAGAATAGAAGAGGGTCACAGGGGAGTGAGCACCAATACCTCAATAGGATCATTCAAGCTAGAGGTCAGAATAGGTTCCAGTGTTTGTTTCAAAACATGGATCTGTAAGCATGCAGATACCAGACTGTAAACTATCTCCCAAGAGGGTAACAATTGAACCCAAACCACACAAACTTGCGCTAATACAATTACAGCTGAAACGATTGGTCCATTAATTGATTAGTCATTCAGCAGAAATTTAACCAGTAACTATTTAAAAAAAATGATTAAGGGATATTCCAGCATTTTAGTATTGTACTCTTATGAATTTGGGGATTAGTAGTTCTGTTTATACTGTCCGCTTGGAGGACGCGTTCCACACATGTGCAGTAGATCGCTAGCCTGACCCACCAGATGGTTTATTACACAGAATACTCCGAGAAGCCGTCATTGGACACTATCTGGAAAAAGGGCTGGCACTTTCAAAAAATACTTGGCGTGTGATTGCATGAACTGTCAATCAAACTCTTGACGAAGCCAGCCGGGAGAAGAGCGAAAAACATATTTTTCCATCGAAAAAAGCCTTCAGCGTCGTTCTTTGCTCTTCATTCAATTAAGAAATTCTCTCCAGTTCTGATATAACTGATGCTATTGCAGCAACTACACTGACATAAATTATTTAGGAGCCGCCATTGTTGTTTATAACTTACAGCCGCCTCTCTGCGTCACCTAAGCCACGCCCATAGCTGCCAGTAGCTCCTCACGGGATGCTGATTGGCTCGTGCTCTGGCTTGCCGGACACAAACTAAATACTTCAAGCCTGACAAGATGGATTTTCGTGGGATCTTGTGACATCGTGAGAATCCAGCTGCCGTGCAAGGTACACCACTTGGTGTACACGCATTACGTCAAATTTACGTCACGCGGACCCTCGCTTACGCAGAAAGTATAACTTCGGCTTTAGCTCCTAGTATGAGTCAATCTCCCGAAACACTGGATCCTAAATTTCCAGTAATGCACCAATGACATCATCAATTATTTTTCTCAAACTTTGGGGTGCTCCCTCCAGAGCCACAGAAGACATCCTTCGACAGGCCGAGAAGTATTCCTCATGATGAGGAAATGAGATGTGTAAAACTGGTGCAGTGCTCCTTTAAGCTATTTTAAAATCCTCGATGAAAGTAAATTGAAGAGTTTTGCTTTTGGACTGTTGGTCACAAAAAAAATGATTTGAAAAAGCCATTTTGGGCTTTGGGAATTACAAGGGTCATTTTCCACTATTTTTTGACACGTTATAGTCCAAATGATTAACTGATTAATTGAAAAAATAATTTGCAGATTAATCAATAATAAAAATATTCAATAGTTAGCAGCTCTAACGACAATCCTCCTGGCAGACACCAACTGCTCAATGGGTGCAATTTAATTCCATACCTGAACTGATTACCATTTTGCCTCAATGACATCTGTTAGGAAGCCACACACCTAAATGAGCCTTTCATTTTCCATTTGATTGATACCCAGAAAGGTGGAAGAATATTCCACCTCAGATAAATCAACATTACAAGCGTGAACGTATAAGTATAGCATGCAGCTGTTAAACAAGTAAAAGCCTGTCGAGTGTTCATCTGGAGTGCCTGGCCATACATCTACTGTTGCAGCCCTGGGGGGGAAACAATAGGAACTAGCCACCTCCACAAATGTGACCACACTCGTTCTTGTCAGCAGTGCTTCGGAGCGCAAAGCTGGATGCGTATGGGAAAGAAAAAGAGCACAACCCTGTAAATGCTCATAGACAATGTACAGCTATACCAAACAGAGGCAAATAGACACAGAAAAACACACACACACACACACACACACACACACACGCCAGTGAAGTGCACTTCTTTCCACTTATGTAACTTGGTTGAAATGAAGAACCGTCACCTCTGAGTCATCTTTCAGTGAATACCAGAAGGACAGCCTTACCACCTACCAAGTGTGATTGTGTACATGTGGGTGTCAGATATCAGTTAATAGCAGGACATATTCCCCTTCTTTTTTTAATATGATGCATACACATACACTCTCTGTGACTCAGTAAACAACAAAAGGACCGGACCCTGTAAGACTGGTTCACCGCTGCTTTTGTGAGGAACACACACAGCTACTGTGCCGTGTGAAAAACCCTGAAGCGATGGCTATTAAAAGGAAGAATACACCTTAAGCATTATCTTTCACCTGAAAACTTGTTGTTGAGATGCGGTGACAGTTAGGCTTCGAGCCTTACATAAGTATGTCTGTTTTGTGTTGGCTCATTCGAGGGTTTAACTGAATTTGGCACGCTGTGAAAGGTGAAGGCTGGCGCTGACGTTTTTTGTTGGTATGCTTCTTTTTGTACAAGGCACTAATACCAGAATTAATACTTACACCCTGTGTGGCATCACAGCTGTATAGTTTTATATGTGACCAAGTATAAAGTACACCATATACGTCATATCTGAGACAGAAAATAGGCATATGCTGATTACTCATAAAAGTCAAATATTATATTGACAGTCACATGATCTTCTGTCAACAGCTGGCTACATAATACTCATTGTCTTTCTCATTCTATTCTAATTTTTTTCTATGCTTTTATACTAAGCTTTGTTGGACTCTCCGGCTGTCACGGCCTCTCTCCCTCACTGTCAGCAGCATTGGTAAGTCTCTATTATTCATCACCTCCACTCCCAGGCTATTTATACCAGCTTTTACAGTCAGTCTGTCTTTCCGCTCTGCTGGCTGCATCTGTCTACACTAATACAGCTATTTCACCTTGTACATGCAGTTTTTGGGCTGCCTAAGAGTTCTTGGTCTGAAACAGCAGCACTACAAGTATTCAAGCACATTTGAAAGACATATGCGTACACTGACCTGTCCAGGGGTGTACACCGTCTTTGCCCAATGTCAGCTGGGATCGGCTCCAGCCCCCGCCCGTGACCCTGAATAGGATAAACGGTTACAGATAATGAAGAGACTGGAGGAAAACAACCAATCAGAGCCGAGCTGGAGCCTGCCATCTCTGAGCAGCTGTCAATCACTCGCAATCTCCGATCAAACGGTCAAACTAGGCAGCGCTGATCAAATATGAATCAATATTCTGTTACTGTAATGCCTATTTCTCGCCTCAAATGTTTTCAGAATCATCTTGTAGTGTACTGTTTAGCTGTAAAATGGGAAAGTTTGTGACCCGTCAGCCACGTTGAGATCAGTTGAGGAAATACCAAGCACCGCCCACCAGCCGGAACAAACTTTCTCATTTTACAGCTAAACAGTACACTACAAGATGTTTCTGAAAACATTTGAAATAGGCATTACAATAACAGAATATTAATTCATATTCAGCGCTGCCTAGTTTGACCGTTTGATCGGAGTTTGTGAGTGATTGAGAGCTGCTTCTGTTGAATGAACAGCCGATAGGGACATTTTCTCTCTCCGAAATGACCTGTGATTGGCCAAAGTCTCCCGTCACATGCTAGATTTTATAAAGCCTGAAAACAGAGCCATGAGGAGATGCAGAAGTCTAGTTTTCTCTCAGCGCACTTGAATTATAATATGCTGAAAGGTTATTATGGAATTTTTCCCCAATGATGCCAAAACTATTGTGCCTACTGCAGGTTTAAGGCTCCTTAATTCTTATTTAGCTATGCCGCCAATTCTGCTGCCTGACTGTCTCCAAAGCTGAAATTTAAGAGGAGTAGATTATCTACTACTGAGCAGAAAGCAGAGGAAGAGATACATCCCATATGTCGTTAGATTTCCACACGTCTTGCTACATATATGTGATTATTCCACTGCACATTTTCGGCGCTAAACATTTCATGAATGAATTTAAACTACACACACACTCTGCAGCTTGCCTCTGGATTGCTCCCCGAGGTATTAACTCCATTGAAGGCCGTCCAATATCTCATTTCCCCGGAGAGAAGAGCAGAGAGCGCCAAGTCACTTCACATGGGAGCGTTCGCCATTCTCATGAAAAGGAAAAGGCTTTAAGAGCATGCAATTTCTGCACGCCATGTGCCGGCTACATGTAGGAAGGGATGTGTATACTGTATGAGAGGGTGTCCATGTGTGTTACTGTGTGTGTGTGTTGGCCAGTGCAGGACCCAGCTGTTCAATTTAATATCATGGATGAAGTCCAAGATTCCAATTTCAACCCAAAATGTCTGATCACAACCTGTTATTTATATTTTAGTAGGGTGGCCCCCATGGCCTGTCTGATATGTTTATGAAATTTTATGTTTTTATGCATGTGCAACAGTAATTAATAATTTAAAAGAAATAATTGTTTCCAGTGCAGAATAATAAGGCTTGTGTGTCCTGTGATACTGAACTGCATGGCTACACCCCTACAAAGTAAAATATGCAAATCCCCGAGAGAACATTTTATAATCGTGATGAGGAGGACAAAATGTGATCTGATCCATCTGTGATGGAGTATCAGACTTGTACTTGTTACAATTTGAGTTATGAAGAGTAGCAATGCCCTCTAGAGGATGATGCATCTTAATACACTGTTCAGGTAAAAGCTGAAATTTTGTTTTGCTGTCTGTCAAGACATCCTAGACATTCCCTGCCTGAGAAACTAGGGCTTACATATTCAATTTCATCTTACTTCTTAAATTTACTTGTTTAAAATGCTTGATGTTAGTCGATATTGTATTGTTTTTTGTAATGTCAAAACCAGGCCCGATGATCTTTGAGAGCTTAACAGAAAACATGTCTCTTTCAACATATCTTAAAGGGATGTATGTACGTTTTTACACATGTAAACGTTTTTCTAATTGTTTTTTATTGCCAATGTGTGAACAGGTTGTAAACTAATCTAAAAAAATGAAGACCTCCGTGACTTTTCTGTATTTCCTCTATCAGCCTGTAGACTGCTTTTAATGTGAAGAATGCAGGCCGTTTTTTCCAGGAAAATCCAACGAATGTGACGTCATGCGCGCTCGTGAGTGCCTTTCCCTACTTTCACCTCCGCTTCAGGGTTAACGGTGTACAACAACGGTGTAACAAGAAATTGCTGATTCTTTCATATAGCCCCTTTAAAAGGGACTGTTTGTAACTTCTTACACGTATAAATCACCCGGGTCGATGTCCCATGCACGCTCGCATATGCGCACTCTCATATGCACGCTCGCATGTGGCTACGATGTTCAGACAAGACTCCAACACAAACTACAGAGAAACACTAAAACCGCAAAGTTGTATCTAGTGAAGCCCGTCTTGCAAAACAGTGTTGGCCGCGGTCGGAGGACGCGGAGGAGACCGTAGCTTTGGTCTCCAGGGCCGGAGTCTCTGCTGTATTCTGCTCCTCTGCCTGCTTGCCTTCACTCAGCTCCAACTCACGTGCATGCGCGCACACTACACACTGCAGTAGACTTTGTAGCTCTGAGAATATCTATTGAATTTAGTGGCCGTTTGTGCAGAAATAACTGCTGCAGCTCCTCCAGATCAACAGAGGTTTCCCATGTCTTGTGAAGTGACGGGGCTCCGCAGCGAGAAACGATATTGTCTCTGACCGGGTGCCGGTGTCTCCCTCCGACCGCGGTCGGGATCGGCTGAAGCAGGAAAAGCCACGACTAGGATCAGCATTGATTCATGGAGAGACCTTCGTCTGGTCGGCTAACATTACCGCCAAGCAGGTGAATTATAGAGTGATATTGTGGTTTTAGCTGTCATGTGTCGCCTCACTATTTTGAGCGATGCTCGTTCATGTCTATTTAGAGCCAGCGCGAACCGACACTGACTTTCATTGACTTCACGGTTAACAAGCAATTGCCGATTCTTACATATAGCCCCTTTAAACATTCATTTTTCTTACCTGTAGCCTGGCATGTCTGTCAGGTGGACTGCGCAGCATGATGACAGAGACTTCCGGTGGTGACCACTCATGAACCGGATATCTGCCATATTTATTAACAATGTCAGGGGTGTGTCAGTAAAATGGTACATTAGACAAGTGCAACAGACACAATATAAACTGAAGTCTAATTAACAATTACATTGTTTAGCACACAAGTCTTAAATTGTGTATTTACCAACTGTCTTTTATTCTATTAATTTATCTGGAAATTCAAATGTTTTGCTCCCTTTTTTTAGACAAACTTTGTATTTTACATTCTACATCTCCTTTAACGTTAGCAAAGTATTGTTATTATGACTCACATAACTTACTACTCACTAGAAAAGTAATCCAAATACTCGACATTATAGGTTATTACATGTAGTTACATTGTTTTCTGTTACTCAAAAAGTGCGACGCACTAACTTTATCTTTGAAGAAGTAACTTAGAAACCATATATCAAGTGTCAATTAAGGAAACTATAGATATATAAACTATGTTATAGTTTCTTTGGGTGATATCAGGATAGAAGAGTGACGAGCTAGCAGCTAAAAAGCTATAACATGTAAATAAACCAGTTCAGGACTTACCTGAAAGGTATTCCTCCTGTTTTGGTGGATGCTAGCCGCTAGCCGCCTCTGGCTAACATGTGTTAGGTGTTATGGTGAAATCTGTGACCCGTCCGATTCTGTCCCATCAGCTGCAGGTGCACACGGCCCACCAAATATGGCCGCTATGCCAAAACCATAGACATATATACATGTCTATGTGGCAAAACAATCAGAAACCAGTATTCATAATATAGCCTACTAGGCCACCTGGTGATATGATTAATGTGTCAGCTAGTTTATGGTAATATATATAGCTTTATGAAAATGCACCATGTGATATACAGTAGCCTATAAACTTTATAAAATTATAAGATTAAATTATATGGTGTTAGACTAGGTTTTGACTCAATAGCCCTTCACAAGATCAAGTTATAATGCAGGACCTATTTGATATTGTACTTTAGTGGAGCAAATTCCCAAATATATGCAAGTAATCAAACTACCAAAAGCAAAATTACATAAAATAACAGTAAATATGGGCCTTTTGGAGCCACTGTGAGAATGTGAGGTTTATTTGGGTCTAATACTTATTAAAATTGTACCTATGTTAATACTATAATGTCACTTTTTTTTAAACAATGGTCAACATACAGTATGCGGCCATACCAAGAACGTATGCAGTGGCAGTTAAAATAAAACGCCTGATCAGATCGCAGAATCTGACCAAGAATATATGCGTCTCCACTGAAGGCGCAGACCAAACTTACAAAAGCAAACAAGTATAACTAGCAACACTAACAATTGCTCCACCTATTTAGGAGGGCCAGTATGCCATACCATTGAGGAAGCATAGCAGGGGGAACTAGCACACCTACAATGGTATGCAACTATTAATGTGACACCTGTGTTTAACGAATCAAAAAAATATCCACTGTGAGAAAGGTCTAATATTTAAGCTCAAATACTATCCATCTACACAGACACACAACACAAACTGACAGAATCATCACACATGATTCAGATTAACTGAGAACTTGTGTACATCTGTTTATTACTTGTGCGTTACAAATTCTTTGGGACCAAAACGAAATCAGCAGACATATAAATCCATACATACAATTGTTATGAGGAACAGACCAGGTAAAGCATGGCTCAACTACTCTCTAGACTAGTCAATAAAATGCCACAGAGTATTGAAAAGGACAAACGTCACATTAAGTAGCTATGTTGGTCTTATTAAGTGCTGTGGGGAAAAAGTTGTTTCCAGTGCTGCAAGTTCTAACAGAGTGTTTACTGGGCGATGCCGATGACACCGCAGGCCAGACGTGCACCAGCATTGCCCGTCTTTAGACTCTCGTCATTGCCTCCTTTTCCCAGGTCGTCTTTCTTCTCGTGGATCTAAACACAGGACAGAAAGCACAGTTGGAAATGTCGTCATCATCAACAGTTTATAGCCTAGATGCTCAATTCCAGGTGCAATAAAGACTTTTCCTTACCACCATGGTTCTGCCAATGATGGAGTGAGGGCCAGCAAGGGTGATTACTTTGTCCGTGAAGTCTAGCTTGGCAACATTTTCTGCATTTGCAGTCACATTCCCCAGGTCTCCAACATGCCTATTTATATAAAAAAAAAAAGTAGTTGCATCAAAACCATCACCAAAGTTTTTGTACAACTGCTTTCGTTGAAACCGGCCGGTTGTTAGCTGATCGGCCATGACTGTGACCAGCCAATTAATCTCATATGTCTCTGCCACTAGAATGCATAAAGTTGGCAGTTTTGCGGGTTGGGTTCGGCTGGTTGATTAACGCATATTTTTGCAGGTAACGCGGTGCGGATTGTTTCTAATAATGGGTCAGGTGGGTGCGGATATTTAAAAAACCCTGACCTGTGCATCACTCTATAGCGCCTCCCAGAGCTCAAGAGCTCAAACTGCCTAAAGAGAGGATGGGAGCCATCTACCAGGATACTCTTCGCTTTCTCCCTCGTCCTTTCTGTAAAAAGTTCAGTCAAGGGCTTTTGGGGTTTACCAACTATTTTGCTTGCCATTGACATAATCCTAGAGAGTTTATTCTTATATCTACAGTTTAGGTGACCGTACCAGGCAGGAAGGTGAAAGGCTGAAACACTCAACAATAGTTTTGTACACCAATTAATTTTCAGTTGGATTTTATTTGTCCAGTAACCTGAAGAACTTTTATTTTGAGATTTAGGGGATTGAGAGAAGGTCCTGTAACTTGGTGCGGTTTTGGAGAAAATGTAAGTTATTTATTTGTCCATGTTTTATTATGAACATACAATTTCATTTCAATTTTTAGTATTTCCAGCAGGGACCTATGCTGCATGTTGTACCCCTTTCTCTCTACCCATGATTCCTGCCTGTCCCTCAACAGTTGCCATCTAATAAAAGGCAAAAAAAAAGGTGTGATATATAAAGCTAATCTTCTTCCCCTTCACAGAGTAAAAACCACATGAGCACTAACCGCAATCAAATGCATGCTAGTTCCGCCTAAATAAAATTATCTGTGACTTGCCATCATTTGTTATCAGACACATCAGCCTGCACACAGACTGTATGCAAACTTTGCTGAGTTGTTGCTAAACCAGATTGAGTACGACTTTACTATTCAATCAAACAAACCATTGCAACTTCCAGTAGAACATTTTACAAAGTCATAATTTATTCACTAATTCCTTACGTGAAGGAGCTTTAAGTCTAGTGCTGAATCCATGAGTTTATGGATTCTGATCAACATAAACTATTTGCATCAGCTGTTTATAATGGGCATTACGAGGCATCATGATTTGCTGAACATTGTAATGGCTCATTACTGTTCCCTCAGATTGGACTCACCTCAGTTCATCAGTAGGACCGGCATGATCCTTGCCGTGGGGATTGAAGTGAGGGCCTGCACTGATGCACCCTGGGAAAAACACAGAAAAAAAAAACATCTTCATGAAACAGTCAGATTCAGTCTGAGTGTAGGTAAGCTAAAACCAGACAATGCAATAATATTAATTTGCAAGCCCCGCAATTTTAGAAACCTAATAAATTAACAAAACTATTGTCAGATACTCACCGTTCGTATTGTCTCCAAAAGCATGGACATGGAAACCATGCTCACCGGGAGTAAGGCCAAAGATTTCTCCTGTCAGCTTCACCGGGTCTGAATCATTCTTAACAGATCAGGATAACAAGATATATCAGAATACAAAAGACACAAGAGCTGTCAAAGCCAGGTGGCTAGAAGGACTTGAAGCTAAAGAAAACAAAACAAGGATTATCTCCATGACATTTGCATCCCCCAGGCAGTCATTTAGTAACACAACATAAAATATAAAAAGGAAAGTTCAATGAGAAAAGTCTAAAGTATTTCCCATTTCAATTAGATATTTGGCTCTTAATATTTTGACTTAATCTCCTTTCAATTTCACTCAATCATCCGATGATTTAACAAATCTAAAACATTAAAAGGCTCCTGTTAGCAGTAAGCTGGTTCAGCAAGTAGAGAAAAATCGTTGAGGATGGATTAAAATTATTTTATCAGCAACACCCACCCTGCTTAAACTGTCTATGCTCTTTCAAAAAGCGATGGTGCAGGACAAGAGGCGTGTTCATGTTTGTAAGTTAGATAAGGAGACAGAAAAAAATAATGGTGTTTTTGTTAAGAATCTGAGGCTCTTGTGTTATGCAGCAGGCTGCTGTCTGACTCAATGTGACAGTCCTCTGCTTATGAAAGCACCCTGACATTACTGCTTTGCACAAGATTTGATTGGCTGCCTATGACATAAAGTCTCCATCTACGTAGGCGAAGTCTGTTGAAGGAATGCAAAACTAGGGGCCACCTTTACATATGAGCTGTGGAAAGATTTTCTCAGATTTTGCACTTTAATATAGAAATATTATATCTGGTTGCTATGATTACAGTGACAAAGACAGTAATGCATTTTTCCTTATTAATCTAATTTTATTTTTCGCAAATATTCCATATTCACAAGTGTAAATTTACCCCAAAAAAGCCTAATTTCTTTGTAGTTATGATGGAAATGTAACAATATGCATCAACGATTTCTTCCTCACAAAACAAAAAAAAATATGAAAACAATGAAAGTATGCAATATTTCCCAAGTTTTTAAGTGAACTTATTGTCATACTCACGTTGGCACTGCTTTTTGTTAATGTTTTTGCTATGCTTAATCTGTATGTATGTGATTCTAGTGCTTCCTGCTGTTACTGTGTATACTGACACTTTGAAATAAAAACTAGGGGACTAGGGGCCACTATCATGACACCAAAAAATTTAACACATTTTTCCCTTTTGGTCTGTGATTTTTTTCCCCTCAAAGAGACAAAACTGCAATTTAATGTCAGTTGGACTTAAACTCAAATGAAATGCTAAGACTTTGAGTTGACAGCTATCCAAAACTGCAGTCACCTGGTATCACTGTTTGTATGCACATGCATTTCCATCAAAATAGGATAGCCAACTAAACTCCATAACCCAATTTGGACAATATTTAGTCAAGTGGTGAAATCACCATGGGATGGCATGGGACCTTCAATAGTCAGTGCAATCATTGTCTGGGTAATACATAGAGTGCACTTTCATAGACTAAGCTACTGGAGTTACCCTGCACTATACTCATTTTTAACAGTCTCTTCTGCACTATATTCACTTTTTTAATAGTCCTGTATCACAGCTGTTACCCTGCACTATATTCAGGTTTTAACAGTTTTCTTCATCTCCTTGTATTTTTATATCTGGTATATTTTTTTGTACTTTGCACTGCTAACTTTTTTACTGCCTTTTTACTAACATGTTTTGCACTATGGAACCACCGTGATGCTGGAAACTTGAATTTCCCTCGGGATCAATAAAGTTACTTTCTATCTAGTCAAAATCTACACTCACTCTCAGCACATGGCTGCCCAGCCCCACTGTTTACCCTTATCAACAAGGCCAGATAGTCAAGGCAGAGCCAACAAGAACTAGGGCAGGCAGTGACTCAGCAAAAATGTCACTAAAGTAAGTGGGCTACGGGTTTGCTCTTGTTTTAAATGCTACCAATGATTAGTGCAGCTTTTGACTGCAACTTCGTTTTCAGCTGCAAACGGACCCTGTGTTGTTCAGCTAACTAACCACACGTGACCAGACTGACTGGTGATGTTAGATTGTTAGACATTGTAAACGCTGCTCTTATGCAACAGGCGTTTTCAAAACACACGCTGTTGATCATTAACTAAACACAGGCCTTATATCGATCAAAGGTTATTACTTTAATGGGAAGCCATTGTTTGTTTTGGGAGGTTATATTGGTACTAATATATATTAGTAATAATATATATATGCCATTATATTGGCAGGCTGACGTTATGTTGCATTGAATAAGCGTGCATAGTTAGGTTATCTATGCAAAACCAGCGGAGGTTTGTTAAATCTGACCTGAGCTTCGACGCGTTGTCATGCATATGTAACTATCAGAAGCTAGCTGCTAGCTGCTAGCTGATCTAGCCGGCTTCTGAATGGAGAGTTTAGCTAGTTTAGCATTAGCGAGCTAAAGCTAACGCTCCCAGGAGTGTGCATGTCAAATCCGGGTACTTTACATGATAAAGACTAACTAGATATTTTTATCCACTGAAAATAACGTAGCACGCCTCACCTCCTGCTCAAAAAACACGGTCCCGGTGGTGTCTCCGGCTCCTTTCAACACACAGACAGCTTTCAGCACCATCTTTGCAGTCAGGACGTTCAAGTTTGTGTCGCTCTTGCTCGATAGAGACAACCAACAAGACACAACCAGCCTACCTATGTAGTGCTTGGTGGGCGGGCCTATAATATAGACAGCCAATCAGAGTCAAGTATAATCAAGAAAACACCTTTTGATTGGCCACTGACTATAACACATTAAGATGATAGACAAATCCTCAACAATATCAACCCATGATTACATTTAACTCCAGTTACAGTCCACACACCACATACAACCACACCATCCTTTTATCCATCATTCTTTTACTTCTATCTATCGACACTATTTATATTTATTTTACTTTATTTTATCTTATTCTTTTTAATCTTGCCTTAATTTGATTTGCACCCTGACTGACTGACAGCCAGCCACCCCCACCACCCCTCTCAAGTAGCACACACACAGTTACATGATATTGATCTTGCCCAGTTATGTTGGCTTTTTAAAAGTTTTATTTATTTGTTTGTTTGTTTATTTATTCATTTTTCATTATTTTTTTATTTCTTTAATTTATTTTTCTCTCCATTTTGTTTTATCCATATTTAATTTTATTGTGTTATGAGGAAAAGAAAGAAAAAAAAAAATATATATATATATATATAAGCTGATGGACAAATCCTCAACAAACAAACTTTGCCCAAATTGAATATTATGACAGTCATCAGGCCCCATGACATACTCTCTATCCAGCAATGTTAGAATATTTCTAGCAATTAGACACGCATAACACCTGAAGTTAAAAAATATTACAAACTGTATTGCTGTCATTTTAATTTATCAGAACTACCAATCAATGGCCTAATATTTGCATAATAATTCCTAATATTGTTGGGCTACACTGCTGGTAGCTAAATAAACAAAAAATCATAATGTTAGATGTTCCTGCACAACCCCTTGATTTATTCAATAGTCATCCATGTTGCATATAAAGTAACTAAGATGCAGGGCAAGGCTGTAATTAGGCCTATTAAAGTGAGAATAACGTGAGAAAAAGCAGGACTAAACTATATACTAGTACAAAGTTAATTAATTTGAAGCCCAAATGATGGATCTTTCATATGAAGATGAACAATTTGACAGAAAGAATTGTGTGGGCTGCAAATTCTGCTGTCACATTAGCTTTTTGTTGTTGAGACCTAGACTTCAAAAATGATCAATCTTACCTGTTTTACTCTTCATCATGGAGGTCAATGTGCAAGCCTTAATTACTCCAAAATCACAAATAAATATCAGGCCTGTAGCATTTAAACAGACCATTATGTGCACCAACAGTTGAGCATGGGTTAAGCACGGAATAAGCAAAATTATTTGGTAAAAAAATAGTTTATTAAAAACAATTTCCTCTGGCTGAAATATTGAAGATTTTATGTCCATGTCGTTTGTGTTTTTAATAAATCATAGAAACATCTGTCAACTTCCAAACCATTAGGAGTTTAAAAAAAAAAAACGTTAAAGCAAGAGGCCTCTGTTGTTCCTTCCAAGTCAATTTGCTTCTGTCGGATAAACGAATCACAGATCATAAACAACAAATACCATTACACCTTTGAATCGTCAGTGATACAAGCATATTTACAGCAGTGTGTCCCAAGCAACACTCTTCATTTCATCACTTTCATTTTGCACTCGGTGCCTGTGTTAAAAGTATTCAAGAACAAGGCTGGGCTTGCAGAATCTGGGCTTCAAAATGTTAACTTAATATCAGATACAGTATTTCTGCAGTGAAACACACTTAGTTTGAAAGCTGTGTTCATTAAAGACAAAACAAAGGTTCAATTTTGTATTTTCATGTGGCCCAAACTAATTTATATCTGAGTTTGACTGACGTACATGAGACAAATGTTCCAGGAGTTTGACCCCTTCCTTCCATACACATGGGAAAAAGAAAAGACCACCATAAACATAAAGCTTATTGAGTCTGCCTGCTAAACACAATGATCAAAAATCCAAGCTGGCACCTGATGTGGTGAAGTGTAATGCTTTTAACATAAACTTGTGTTGGATCTACAAAATGTTCTACTTTCTTCTTTAACTGAAAAATAAAAATATACACATTGAGGCAAGAGTGTGAAATTTTAACCGCAGAAAAAAAATTACTAAATACACACATCCTAGACTTTGCAATGGAAAATTACTTCCACTTTGTAGATGTTAGACTGAAAACATTTAACAGAAAACAGGAAGTAAATCTACTTGACCAGTTTTTTTTGTTTTTTGTCTTCAGCAGGTTTGAACAGCTCATCTGGGTGAAAGTCAATTTCTTTGCCAACGGATGTACTTATTTTTGCATCCCAATATCACTATGTCTAGATCACTCAAACTTCTGAAACAAAGCCCACTTATCACACATCATCGAATTTCTTTACTTCCTAAATATTCCAGGGGAGATATACCGCGATACGCCTAGACATACCTTTTCTGTTGTTTACCATTTTTTGTGCGTGTTATGTTGAAATGTCTTATCTGAAATGCCTCTTGGCCCATCAGTCATAATGTCTGTTACGCAAAAGAAATTTGATTATGCCACTGTTTAAGTCCTTAGTTCCTTAAAACAAAATTAGTATAAGCACACACAAAGAATTGAAAGACTTAAAGTGGCATCTAGATAAGTACAGTATGATCAGAGTGAAGCATTCTTGATTCCCTAAATAATAGTTTGAAAGTGTTTGGGTGCAATTCCTGTTATCAGTAAAATATACCAAGACTACCAAGTTTGATTTAAGAGTCCCAATACTAGTGGAATACATAAAAACTTATATAAAACCATGTATTGAGAGTGGAGTTTGTTTTTTAAGGACATTGGGTATTTGCCAGTAAATGTGCACCTAGTGGATGGTAGAATGAAAACGATAGTTTATTCTGCCTGAAATAATGTGTGGTTCAAAGGATTAAAAGTGAGGACATAATCAAAAGGAGAGCTCAAGAATTTGTCTGAGCAAAGCACCAAGCCGAATTTTCAGTGTAATTTACCCTATATGTCGTCCCCAATTTGTACTTTTTCTTCTCCATTCAGACAACTACACGTAACTTAATTGGATTTTAAGGCCACCATAGTCCTTTCAAAGTTGTGCCTTAAGGCCCTGACACACCAAGCCGACAGTCGGCCGTCGGACAGTTTGGGGCCATCGGTGAGCTTCCGCTGGCCTAGTTTTTTCGGTGTGTCCCATACCATCGGCTCTAGTCTACCCCTGTTTTTCTGGCCAATTCAGCATGTTTAATCGGCGGCGGCGCCTGACAGTGAGAGAAATCGCTCCGATTGGCGGTTCAGCTTAAATAAATCGGTGCATGAGAAGAGAAACGGAAGTGAGAAAAGCAAGCCAACGAATAAAGTCAAGAGGACACACAGAAGGCTCTTCTCATTTTTCATCTTCATCCTATCTGATCATTCTAACACACGGATATTTTCACAGCAACATGGCCGTCTGGAATGAAGCTAAGTGGGTGTGAGAGTGTTGTGAAAATGGTCGGCAAACGCCGCTTTGTTTCATGTACGTATCATAACGATGGCTTCTATATCCGCCGTCATCGGTCTTCCGGTTTCCCTTTTTGAATGACGAATACAGACTACCGCAACCTGCTGGTGTAGAGAGTTATTTCACCTCACGCAGGTGCAGAGCGTACGTGCTAACCGGCCATCGGCTGTAGTCTTTGCGGTGTGTTCGGGCGCAACTTGTCGGCCAAAACAAAGGCGCCGTGAGGCAACGCAACAGGCGGCCTTCGTCGCCGCTAGTTCTCTGATGTTGGGTTGGTGTGTCCCCTGCTCTACTGGCTGTGATCTTGCAATGACATGAAACATGAGATGAAAACAATGAAAAATAAATGGTGCCTGTATTAAAAAAATAGTCGTTTGAGAAGATATTCAGTGTTTGACATGACATTTTGGCAGAAAAAAAAAAGTTTAAAAATGAACATATTCACCTTGTTGAGGAGTGCCTGCTATCACACAGATAAGGCAATGAAGTTCAAATAAATTTGTGTCGTAGAAGTAATTTGTTTCCTCCGTCTGCAAACCAACTTGAGTAAAAACATAAAAGCTGAGCTCAAATTAATCTAAAAGACAGAGCCGTGTTAACATGCAAGCACTCTGTTCATTCTTACAACTTACAGGAAAAAACAGTTGACAGCCAATATTTCACTACAGCAATTTTACCAAACGGATTTTCATGTGGTCATGTGTTTGCGAGAAACAGATGCAAAGCCAAATTTGCCGTGAAGTCTGAAAACAACCATTTTACATACGTTTGACAACACGTGTGGGAGATGTTTGTTTTCAAGACGTGTGTTACTGCCCAGAAACTGTCAATTACCAACTGACAAACTGTGACGAGCTTGAAATCCTATGCCAGGAGTTGAGGCTGACTATCTTATTGAAAAACATTTTTTTTTTTTTATCTTTCAGTGGTTCACAGCAGTCTCTGGCTGAAGGTCAGTGGGCCAGTCTATGATTCTGCTTCCTGTTTTGTTTCTGTGGGCTCACTTTGAGCTGAAGTTGAGGGCACAGAGGGCGTCGGCTCTCCTGCAGCAGTAGGTACCTCTGGGGACGGAGCTAAAAGTTTAGATTCTTTAGATTCGGCCTTCTTTTCAGAAGCTTCCACGCTTGGTTCTTTACTGGTTTCCATGGTATCCACGGGAGTCACAGGAGGTTTCTCTGTACTGTTAGAGGTCCGAAATCTGTCCATGCTTTCCAGTTCGGCCAATCGGTCGTCCTTGTCCCACCGCGTGGCCCTCTCTCGCCGTTCCGACCGCCTTGGCCTATCGCCTTCTTTTCCTTCAGCTTCTCTCCCTTTTCCTCGACTCCCACCTTCTACCTTTCCTCTTTCTTCTACCTTTCCTCTTTCTCCTCCCTCTCCTCTCCCTCGCTCCCTCTCCCCATCATCACCCCTCCCTCGCTCCCTGTCCAGGCTGTTTCGCCTCTCCCTCCAGTCCCGTCTGTCTCTTTCTCTGTCTCGATCGCGGTCTCTATCCCGATCTCTGTCTCTCTCCCATCCTCCTCCCCGGCGATCTCCTCCGTCTTCCTGCCAGCCTCCGAGTCGATCCCTCCCATCCATTCTATCACCACCACCACCACCACCACCTCCTCCTCCCCTCCCTCCATCACCAAATGGACGCCTTCCACCTCCAAAACCTCTGTCCCTCTCTCTATCCCTGTCTCGATCCCAGTCCCTGTCCCTCTCTGGCTCTCTGTCCCTGAATCCAGGCCGGTCTCCCCTGAATGGTCTGCCCTCCATTTCTTCCGGCCCCTCCAAGCCTCGAGGTCCCCCAGGTCTGATAAAAGGAGGAGGAGGACCTTGAGGAGGAGGGCCATGCCCATGTGGAGGGAAAGGAGCCCTTATATTGTGGGGAGGGAGCATCCCGAAGCCGCCTTTAGGTGCAGGGGGGTCATGGTGCATCATTTGAGGGTGTGGCCCCCTGGGCATCATCTGTGGCAGAATAGGTGGCATGCTGGGGTGAGGAGGTCGTGGCCCGTGGGGTGGAGGGAAACGCTGCATGTGTGGAGGCGGGGGAACCGGAGGACGCTGGAGTGGGATTATACCGGGCCGTGCACCAAGCAGACCAGAAGGAGCACCTGGAGGTCCACCTAACTGGTTACCTGATAGGGAAACAAATATAAAACAGAGCTTTAATTTAAACTCTACTTTCATAACTGTCCAAAAGCACCAAAATATTCAATTTACAATACAAACAACAAATCCTACCAGTTGAGGAGCACTAAATACCAAATGCCTTGTGCTGTAATTTCACTTGATAAATACAAATTATTACATTTTCTAGTCAGCATTTTGGCATTTCTATGATATTTCTTATTTATTTGAGTCATTTCCTGACCAAGTTGATTAGCCACACTGTTTGCCCAAATTTTGTGCTCAAAGTTAAAAAAAGAAGGCTGTTGCTAAAAACAAGACTATGACGTACACTCACCGGCCACCTTATTAGGCACACCTGTTCAATTGCTTGTTAACACAAATAGCTAATCAGCCAATCACATGGCAGCAACTCAATGCATTTAAGCATCTAGACGTGGTGAAGACGACTTGCTGAAGTTCAAACCGAGCATTAGAATGGGGAAGAAAGGGGATTTAAGTGACTTTGAACGTGGCATGGTTGTTGGTGCCAGACGGGCTGGTCTGAGTATTTAAAAAACTGCTGATCTACTGGGATTTTCACACACAACCATCTCTAGGGTTTACAGAGAATGGTCCAAAAAAGAGAAAATATCCAGTGAGCGGAAATGGTGTGGACGGAAATGCCTTCTTGATGTCAGAGGTCAGAGGAGAATGGGCAGAGTGGTTCGAGATGATAGAAAGGCAACAGTAACTCAAATAACCACTCGTTACAACCAAGGTATGCAGAATACCATCTCTGAACGCACAACACGTCCAACCTTGAAGCAGATGGGCTACAGCAGCAGAAGACCAACCGGTACCAGCAAGGTGTACCTAATAAAGTGGCTAATGAGTGTATGACTATAGTAGAAGCTGCAAGTCATACGTCAAGCTTGTGCAGGCACACTCATGCTCGTTTGTGTTTGAGCAGCGGCAAACAGATAAATCTGTTTCTGTCCATCAGTTTGTCTTTCTAGTTTGTTAGCTAGTTAGGTGTAGTTAGCTAGCTTAACTTGTTGCATTGGCTAACTGATGGGTTTCATTTTATTTCTTAGCTTCTTCCACCTTAGTTTAGTGTGTTTATTTTCACAATGGCATTTGTGTGTGCCGAGAACGGGTGCAATCAATGCAGTGGATTACACGAAATCCCACCGGCAGAATCAGCACAACACAGTGACTGTCTCTCTCACTCGCTCTCTCCTTTAGAACCTCTAACAATTGATCCAATGGTAATTTTTTAAAGAGATGAGATTCCCTTCAGTTGTAATGGCCAAACTCAAGTAACCCTCATTTTAAAATGGGCAGGGCAGAATGAGAGAGACAAAATCACTTTGGTGAGAAGTTTTGAGAGAGAGACAGACTGACCCATAGGTCCCATCTGGTTGTTGAAGATGTTGGGACCCTCTGGAACCTCGTCATTATTCCTGTTGCCCAGACCCGCTGGGTCCAGAGGCGGGTCTTCAACTCCACCTTTGGAGGGATGTGGGGGACCAAGAGGCATGGCACCCGGGGGAGGAAAACCTGGGAGATGAGGGATGAAAGGAGTTAGGGTTCAGTTTGTTAGGTTTGTTCAGGCTGGTGTGGAAATAAGTTTCACTTTCAGTTCAGTTTCTTGTCGGAAAAGGGCTGTTTGACGGCAAGATAAAGCGGTGAAATTATTCTAAATATAGCGTACACTTAAATGGATATTGATTTTTTTTGGGTGGACCTTTCTTCTAGGTGGCTAATATACATTTTGTTGCCGGCCCCGTCCACAGCAGTACATGGCTTTGCACACTGGGGTATGCCGACCGTCAGTAATACACTGACTAGATAAGTACCTCATACAACCCCACTTCAAAACACCCGAACTATCCCTTTAATGTTACGGTACAAAACAACTCATTTTTTTCCTGTTTCAATCTTTTCATCATTACTCTTGACGATTATTTCATCATGAGCTCTTTGTGACACTAGAGAACAAAAGTAAACACATGAGGAGCAGTAAAACACCACACGTCTTTCCTTCAGCACTGATAAACATCAATCGGGAATAGCACTTTGTGAGTAAGAGAGAGAAACTGAATGAAAGCCAGTGAGAAATTTCTTTGATGGAAGCTGATGGAGGTGCTACCTGGAGGCATCTGCATGGGGTTGAAGCCAGGTCTGATGAAAGGAGGAGGGGGGACGCCTGGGGGGAAGGAAGGCGGAGGCATGCCTATGGGACCAGGAAAAACAGGAGGCTGGAGAGAACCCACGCCAACCATTGGCTGCTGCATTGGAGGAACCTGAGAACATTTACAAGGATTTAACTATAGATGTCAAATGAGAGAGTATTTCTTATACTTCCCAGTGACACAGGGGATAAGTAACTTCAAACAACTACAATAAAAATCATCTTGTCTAAGCTAACTCGTCTATTTTAATGTAGGTATGGTCATACTATTTCAAATGCTGCCTCCATACTCATCCTTCAGATTCAGTACCATACATACATTTGCACAGATCCCCGAAAGAACAGCAGGCACACACAGTTTCAGAATGATATTTTACTAACATTTTCTTTTATAACAGTACTAAATCATCATATCTCTAATCCAAAGAGTTTCTACTGGTAACTAGGGATATCACAATACCAGAAATTTAGCAGTCGATACCAATACCAGTGATATTCCACAATTCTTGAAACCCAATTCGATACCACGGTAAAAAAACAAAAGTAAAACAATAAATCCCATGTACTTCAACATACACATTGGGGTTTTTTTTCTATTATGTATTTTATATTACTGTGAAAAAGTCTCCTTCAAACAACTAGATTTATTCAAGTTTCTCACCAAAAACTACATTTAACAGGATTGCGTTTGAACACATCATGATAACGTTAGAATTTACCCTTCGCCCAGTACTCATTTTTACTGAATAGAGCCCGAATGTATCATCGTAATGTAAATCAATGGCATTTCCTGCTAACTAGTTCCCGTCCTGCCGATTTCAACACAGATTTGTTGTTCGCAATGTAGCATTATCAGGGGAAAAATAGGGTGCGTCCCCTGGGTACATTGACTTGGTACCAAGGTATTGGTTCTCGTGACGTCCTAATTGGTAACATCTTGCAGTAGTTGTTTACCTGTGCAGGAAGAGCAGCTCCGCCAGCCACAGGTAACCCTTGTGTTTCCTCAGGCTGCTGTGGCTCCGAACGGCCGTTGTGGGTGAGTTCCTCCAGGATGCCAAGAGTCTTCCTCACTCCACTCCACTCTGGAATAGACGGACACAATTCAGACATGTTAAAAAAGCACACTGGCAATACACTATGATACACAATAACATCATTAACACTAGTTGTTTCTGATGCATATTTCTGCACAATACCGTATCTAGTTTCCACATGAACAATGTGAGGTTGCATTATATGTCTTAATTTGTTCGTATGATATCCTAATGTGTTTGTGCCTGTCAGAGTTTTTTACCTGGTGATAAGGTGTCTACATCCAGTACTCCTCCTTCTTTCAGCTCCTCCACCTGAGCCTCTCTGATTTTAGACCAAGGTATGTACGTGACACCCAGCTCCACGTCCCAGTACTGTTTAAAGTCAGGCTTTATGCCCTTGTTCAAAGCCCAAGCAATCTGGTGAGAAATAAACAATAACAACTCCTTATTCAATAAGAAAATTCCCAGTTTTCCCTTTGATTTTGCTTTACTAAGCAGCAGTCTGTGGTGCTCACTGACCTTGATGGCTTTCTGGTTCACTTTGTGAGATCCTCTACTGAGCTTCTGCAGAGCCTTGAAGGCATCTTGCCGATGTATCATGACAATATAGGCACAGCCACGGGGAGGGATCATCTAAACAAGGGAGGATAAGGATAGGACAAGGAGGCAGGCGAGGGGAAAAAAAACAGTATTTTGTTATCTTTGCATGAGAAAATGTTTATGTCTTTGTTGCAAACACAGGATGTGGTCACAGTTTGATCAATGTAACTTATTTCTATGAGTCCACTTACATTGATGGAGTCTATCTCCCCGAACTCCTCCAGTAAACAGGCAACATCTTGCTGTTGTGTTCGCTTGTCCAACTGGCCCACCCACAGAGTTGTACTGCAAACTGAGAAGTGGACAGAAAAGGTAAAGTGAACAAGAAATTAGAAAAACAAAAACATTTGGAATGAAAGGGAAGAAAAATATTTGAAAAAAACGCACACCTAACAGGTCATTTCAGGTCCATGTGCATCTACTTGAATAATATATGACCATAAATAGATTATAGCTCACTGCTTAGTGTCTCGTTCTTGGGTGGCGGGAGGCCTTTCTGCCGTCGCTCTCTCTCCTTCTCCCTCTCCTTGCGCTCCAGAGAGCGAGGGCGTGGGGAATGGTGACGCCGCTCTCTGGAGCGCGAGCGCGAGCGTCTGTGCCTAGAACGTCGTGAACGGGAATTAGACCGCGACCTCTTACGCTTTGGAGACCTGGAGAAAAAAATATAAAATACATTGCAACTCAGGATATGTTCACGATAAATAAGCACAGAGCTACTTCTCTGCATAAAACAAAATAAACGGAGAAGAACAATTTACCGTCCTGAGACAGAATCTCAGTTTGACAAATCAGATCCCATTTCAGATGCTTACCTGGAGCCTGAGTTTGACCGTTGACCAAGTCTGCCATCCCTCATAGATGAACGGTCCATATCCATTAACAAATCCTGATATGGTATGAAGAAGACATGATTGTGAATTAGTGATTGACTGCATTTTAAGTGTCGTACAATAAAATATACTTCTTAATCTTCCACCTCAGTTATTCATACAACTTTTAGCCATATTCAGCTCTTCTCCAAATTTCAGGCATCCAATTTAAATTTGACTGCATATATAAAAATGTGCTGGAAGTTGACCAACTTAATTTACCCTAAAAATGGCTTGTTAGATTTTACGTACTACTTCTAAGTCTACCTGTTGTTGCTGGGCAGCATTGTGGGGAGGGAATAGCCCTGGGAAGCCTGGAGGCCCGGTAGAACCAGGGGGGGGTTGCCCTGGCAAAGCATGCCCCATAGGAGGCATCATAACTGGGAAGCTTTGTCCTGGCGGTAAACCGTAGGCCTGGAGCTGGCCATTAGGAGGGAGAGGAACCTGAGAAAGAAAACTGTAATAAATATTGTGCAGGTAAAACAGGGTTTTCCAAATCTAAGACAAATTTGGAAGGAAAAAAATGCATTTTATTTTCATCACTTATTTTTATAAAACAGTTGCCTTCCATAAATTAAGAGCATATACTGTATATAGTAAATGTATTATGTAACACGAGTTAAAATAGTTGCAGTGATAGGAAACTTAAATTTGATAACAGTTTAATATTTAAAGTAAAAATGACAAAAATAAAATTAAAACAAATTGTTAGATGGTTGGACTTGTCAGGAAAGATGAGTCGTTTCACAATTAGAAATGTTTGTCCTTATTACCTGTTGTGAGAGGTCTTGCAACATGTTCATCATCGGCGGTTTAAAGTGCTGTGGGAAGACTGGAGGCTGCTGCATACTGCGATGATAAAAAATCCCCAATTAGCTTCAAAGCTTTTAGTTCATTTTTAAAGAATACATCAGAGCTCCCCGCTTCTTGGCATTGCAGAGTTGCTGTATTAAAACGTAATAAATCAAGGGCTTACAAGGAGGCATGTGACGACATTTCATCCTTTTTTGTTTCTTCTCCAACTTCTGGTTCGTCATCATAGTCGAAACGGTCCAGCAATTTCTAAATGGGAGAGGGAATGAATGTAAAAACTGCGCAAATGATGATGTTTTAACATTGGAGTTTGTATAAACATAAATTACTTATACTTATATTAGTTAGTTCGATGTTAGCTGTCGATAGCATATACAAATACAAAAACACACAGCTACCTTGTCAAAGGCTGTCTTCTGCTGGGAGTCTTGGGTGGGCAGTGGCGGTTGCGGGGCGACCATGCCCAGGCCAGAGGTGACATTTTGGGCCTGTGTTTGACTGGTATGGACAGGAGGCTGAATGTTGCTCTCAGGCTTTGCTGGCTGCTGCTGAAAGGTCTGGAGCATCTGTTGAAGCTAAAGATGCCAACAACAAGTGTAAAAAGAATTATTAGTGATGTGCAAGCAAAGATAATACGAGCAAAATGACTGTAGTCAAAGCGAATACCAGTCTGCACTGGTACACACACATACCTGCTGACCCTGTGTGGACTGGAAGAGCTGTGCCACAGCAGCAAAGGCATCAGAGTTTTGCAGCGGAGCACTAGATGTCGTGGTGGAGTTTGCCGTTACCGCAGTAACTGGCTCTTTGGCTGGAGGTGGGGAAGAACCTGAGGGAAGAGACGCAGCATGAACATGTGTGTGAGCAGCTCACAGATGCCTTCAAACGCCAGCATACTGATACTTCAGCATATCAACATTCAGTGTTAATTTTGGCAGCTGTTTTAGATTTAGTCTCAGTCTTAAAGGGTATGTTTGTACGAATCAGAAATTGGTTGTAACAGCGACACCTGTGGCCGTTAAGTCAACGAAAGTCAGCGTCCTGTTGCTCCAGCTCGCCCATGTGCACTCGCTACCTGAATGTGAGCGAGCACTTATTATTTTTAGTCACATTTTAGTCATTTTTATCCTTCATAGCTTGTTTAGTTTTAGCTGACGAAAACTCAAAATGTTTAAGTCCAGTTTTAGTCACTGAAAAGTCATTCGATTTCAGTCAAAATGTTGTCAAGCTGTTTTTTTTTTCATTCAGTCTTAGTCCTGGTTAGTCATCAGATTATATTGAACATTTCAGTCATACGTAACTAAGATAAAAAAATATATATATTTTTAAACACAGGTTATGTGATTAAAAATGCAGCTAGTGAATTATTTAGTTTGAGTCCTCCTGACTGCACTCATTGACGATGCGCGGTTCAGTCGCACACACCGGTCCGTTATGAGAGACAATTCACCCAACATGTAAAAATATGAGTCACTCAACCACCCGAACCCGGCCGCCAACTTTATGCATTATTATGCAAAATTGCCCGGATTAAGGTGTGAAAAATGAGGAACAGAGACGAACTGAGCGCATTGAGTGTGTGTGTGTGTGTGTGTGTGTGTGTGTGTGTTTGAGAAAGAGAGAGAGTGACAGAGAGAGGGGAAGAGTGACAAAAATAAAGAGAGATTTTGGTAAAGTTATTATATTTTTAAACTACATTTTAGTCTTGTCTTTTTTCGTCAACGATACTGCATGTTTGATATCGTCACTGTTAAGTGTTTAATGACGTCGGTGCCGTCTCATCTTGTCTAAGTCATGGAAAAAAAGGTCGTTGACGAACATATTTTGTCATAGTTTTCGTTAACGAAATTAACGGGTGACTTATTGTCATTCTGGAAAAAAAACTGAACAAATTTTTAAAACAATATCATGGACTTACAGTAATCATTACGGCCTCATGTGTACAAACACACAGATTACCTGGGTCATCTGAGCCTGTGTAGAATGCAGCAGCACTGCTAGAGCCAGCCGCCATGTCCAGGAGTGGCTGAATAACCTCAATTTTGAACACCCCATTCTTCTGCCACAGGTTCAACACACGCACGATCTTACTCTACAAAGGAAAATAAGAAAGCAAAGAAACCGGTGAAGGAGAAGCAATAACAATAACAGGATTTGTCATTAGAGGGGGCAAAAACATTCAACCCCAAATTGGTTCCATTTGTGACAAGACTACAATCCACAGTGAATCTTTCCCCAACGCTTTCTTGTCTTACCCTGTCCTCTACCGGGCAAAGGCAGAGGTTCTCAAAGGTTCCTGTAATGTTTTTGGTGAACCTTGGGCCAAACACGTCCTTGTCTGATCCAAACTGGTGTCTGGACTGCCTCACAATGGAATCCACCACATACAGGCCCGCTATCTTGTACTCAGGCTTACACTGGAGAGGGTAGAAGGAAAAAAACACATTTGGGTTTATTAATCATGAAAATGGGTGATAAACTGAGTTTTGACAGGCTGGTCTTACCTTTTTGATAAACTTTTCCACAATCTGGACCACATGTTTGTAGAGCTGAGAAAGAGAGAAGCAAGTGAGCATGTTATGTTCTAGATATAGGCTCATATAATACAGAGAATACCGTACAAATAAATATAGAAGTAACTCTCAAAACAGAGGAATGCCAAATTTATTCTTACTTTCATAGCTTTGATGGCTGATTTGGTGATGGAGATCATCTTTGCCCGAGAGATCGGGGGCTTGGAGTCCATCAATGAGAATAACTACAGACAGAGTAGATGATAGTTGAGTGAGAAAAAAAAAAACAACAGCAGCACAGGGAGGACAGTGCTTGAGGAGTTTCAGTATCATTAATACTTCATTGCTCCAAGTTGGAAACAAGTTGTGTAATTAAACCTGATATTATACTGTTAGCTTTAAGCAATGCCTATCCAATCTAATTGGACTTATCGCCGATTAATAATAGACAATGTGATTTGTTAATTGGATTACTGATCTTTTATTGGTTGGCGATGTGATTGGTTAATGACACATTTTGACTGTTTTGAAGTGACGAACCAAGAAGGTCCACACACAGCAGCATAACTAAATGACAAATAAATAATCAGAATGACAAGACACCCTTTTGTTACAGTACGGTGCGAAAGAAATTAGAAATAAAGTGCACACAGTTGACGGGCGTCTGCTTTTGAGGATGCTAAAGCATCTTCATAGCTGTGTGGTGCAATAGGCTTTTGCTTTTCGACTATTCTGAGCTAAACTAAATGGTCCAGTATCTGAGAGAAACTCATTTATACATCACTGAAGTACATGTTTGCTCTTTCCATAGGTGTGTGAATTCTGTATCATATGTACTGTATATCTAACAATGAGTTACATCTATACACAACAACTACATTCTCTGTTTGTGTCAGACAGAAACTGATGTTGGAAGACATTTTTCAAGAACCAGCTCATTGGGGCTTACAATGATCTGGTGCAACAAACTAAAATATCAGGACCAGCTAGTTATGATACTATTACAGGGTTTCTGTTTACCACAGCTACTTTATATGCAAGGGTTAAAAAAATACCATCAGCAGAAACACCAAGAGATGACTTGAACCTGTCTTTAGACTAGGCCAGCATCAACTCATCAGTCCTCAGACTACGCCAGCATCAACCATCAGTCCTCAGACTGGGCCAGCATCAACCATCAACCATCAGTCCTCAGACTGGGCCAGCATCAAGCATCAGTCCTCAGACTGGGCTAGCATCAACCATCAGTCCTCAGGGCCTTACAGCAACTTAGCCTGACATCTTCTAAACAAACACAGACTCTGCACATCACTGAAGCTATTGTGGACATCTCGTGTGTGAGCTTGCAGTGTGACAATAACAACAGGATAGTGTGTTTGATACCAACACCACTGTTAGTAACCATGCAACCATAGACGTTGGTCTTGTGAACTTAGTGCAAGGTTACTGGAGCCAACGTGTACTGACTGTTGAAGCGTTAGCATGCTAGCTAGCTAGCAGAGAATGGTGTGTTTCAACACCATAACTCGCGCTGCAGGTGTATCTACAACACAGACGCTAACTCAGTCAGCCCTAAGCCAGGTATACGATGGACAAGTCAGCTAGCTCCAGCTAGCAGGCCCACTGGTCAGTCCTGTCTCCAGAGCAACACAGCACCATGAACCAGCACCGCCAGACTCGGTGTCTTCAGGGTCTCAGAGGAGCCTTTGAAGGCGGCTTACCTCGTGGTTAAAGGCGTTAACGGCATCCATGATTGCCCCACTGCTCCGAGCCGTCCCCGTTAACTCCCGGTTCCCCGCTAACAGCGATGTTTATTCAAGGAAAGGCTCGGTACAACATGTCCGCTCCACGGTTAGCTATCGACAGCTAGCCTAGCATCGGTAGCTGTCGGGGTCGGCAGGCACGGCAAAGCATGCTGGGAGTCAGTGTTGTTGTTCTGGGTTTGACCACGTGGTGGCGGAGTGCTGTGGGGATTGAAGACATGTGGACTAGGGAGGGTTGTCCAGGAGTTTAGATATGGCCGATTCAACCCATCAGGTCCCCCCAGATAAAATTAGCTTTGGGCCCACTAATCCTTATAGATATATACATAGACTACTATTATAACCTATATGATACCAGTACTCCCAGATACCAATCAATATTAGGCTACTATGCTGGAGTACTACATGACCCCCAGATTAAATCATGAAACCAAATTGAAGACTGGAATTATACTTTTTTAGGGCTGTCAATCGATTAAAATATTTAATCGTGATTAATCGCAAATGAATCGCACAAAATCTCTTAAAAAATGTACCTTAAAGGGAGATTTGTTAAGTATTTAATACTCTTATCAACATGGGAATATGCTTGCTTTATGCAAATGTATGTATATATTTATTATTGGAAATCAATTAACAACACAAAACAAAGACAAATATTTTCCAGAAACCCTCACAGGTACTGCATTTAGCATAAAAAAAAATATGCTCAAATCATAACATGGCAAACTGCAGCCCAACAGGCTGTGTCAGTGTGCTGACTTGACTATGACTTGCCCCAAACTGCATGTGATTATCATAAACTGGGCATGTCTGTAAAGGGGAGACTCGTGGGTACCCATAGAACCCATTTTCATTCACATATCTTGAGGTCAGAGGTCAAAGGACCCCTTTGAAAATAGACATGACAGTTTTTCCTCACCAAAATTTAGGGGAAGTTTGGAGCGTTATTTAACCTCCTTCACGAACATGAGCCCGATACAACCTAAAAATCGCAAGTCGATTAAAGAAATTAGTGGCATTAAATCAAATTTTATTTAGCATAAAAAAAATATGCTCAAATCATAACATGGCAAACTGCAGCCCAACAGGCAACAACAGCTGTCAGTGTGTCAGTGTTCTGACTTGACTATGACTTGCCCCAGACTGCATGTGATTAAGGGATGCATTGATCCCACATTTTCAGTCCCGATACCGATAGTGATACCTGGGTTTTGGGTGTCGGCTGATACAGAGTACCGATCTGTTACCAGTGTTTGATAAATAAGCTGTATGCCTCACTGTGTGGAAGTAATCATTCCTTTATGTGTAAAGAAACATCAGGTTTGACTTAAACATTGCTTTCCTAACTTTGTAAAACAAAATATGACCAATAAATACATGAATATACATTTATTTATTTGTGATTTATTATTACAATAAAAAATCTTACACCAACAACAACAAAATCAACAGGAATTACAATTCAAGTATAAATCTTGGGCATGTCTGTAAAGGGGAGACTCGTGGGTACCCATAGAACCCATTTTCATTCACATATCTTGAGGTCAGAGGTCAAGGGACCCCTTTTAAAATGGCCATGCCAGTTTTTCCTCGCCAAAATTTAGCGTAAGTACGTAGCGTTATTTAGCCTCCTTCCCGACAAGCTAGTATGACCTAGTATTCCTTACGTTTTCTAGTTTCATATGATGCCAGTATCTTCACTTTATCTCTAAAACTGAGCCCGCTACAACCTAAAAATCACATGTCTCGTTAATGCGTTAAAGAAATTATTGGCGTTAAAATGAATTTGCGTTAACACGTTCACTTTGACAGCCCTAATTATTTTTATTACTGTGCTACGCAATTAAAAGTAGCAATTCCTAATAGCCTAGTTTTGTCATCATCACCAGATGTTTCTAAGATGAAGATTGAGCAAAATACAACATCTACCTTTAAAGTTTTCCAAGTCACAAATTTAAGGAGTATTAGTGAAATAATCACTTTGATAGTGGTGTGATGCCTTTAAAAATTTAAACCATTAAATGACACGTGCAACATTTGACGATTTTTTACCAAGTTGCTGGTGCAGAATTTATTATTTTAATAATAAATAACAATTAAATAAATGTATATCTATGTATTTATTGGTCACATTTTTTTTTACAAAGTTAGGAAAGCAATGTTTAAGTCAAGCCTGATGTTGCCTTATGATCCCAGTCACTTCCACACAGTGAGGCATACAGCTTATTAATAAAACACTGGCATCAGATCGGTACTCGGTATCGATGTAGGTATAGGGACTGAAATAGTTGGATTGGTGCATCCCTACAACAGATAATCTTCATGGATGGTTCCAAGTATCTTTATTTTACAGGATACTGTTAAACTCCAAGACTAATCCACAGACTACTTACTTTAAGTCAAAGAATGACTGAAAATGAAGGATGAAAGTTTAGCAAGACTGCAGGCTCACACAGCTCTTAAGTAGTAGGACTGACTGTGTGTTCTTGTAGTACAAAATGCCTCCAATAGATGGTGGTATACTTGTACTTTTGGTTCCATGTCTGGGTGTCTGGTTTAGTGTCTAGAAAGCATGGTCCAGCAGGCAAGTCAAACTGTATGTGCAGATGTATTTTTTCTCCCTCCTTCTAGGAATCCACACAAGGAATGAACACAACAGAGCACACCTGTAAAGGCTATATAATTAAATCTGATGCAGTAACACCACAGATTTGAATCAACACCTCTGACTCAAAAAAACAAGATATGCTTCACATTGTGCAGTAGTTATGGCAGGGCTATTCTTTTGGATTTCATTATATTGCCAGGTGTTTCTGTTATTTTGTCTGGCGCCTGCAGGAAAAAAACATAATATGATCATATTGGGTGAGATTAACCTGAGCTGAAGGCAAATACAGGGGGAAAAAATGTGTCTCAAACTGTTGCCCCTCCCAGCAGGTGTCCTCCTCTGAATGAGTGATGATGAACACCATGTTAATTAGGCCAGTGAACACCTCAATGAGCGAGCCTGAGAAAAAAAAAAAGCAAATGCTTCTTTGTCTGCTGCTGGTGTACTGTGGAGTACAACTTCCAATTGTTGGCAGAACTCCAAGTTCAGCAACAACCAACAACACACACAAAAAATGGTACTGGATAGATGATGGCCGTCCTATAAAATTGACCATTTCTCACAGACATATTTATGATCATGTTATTCCATTAGCCATGTGTGTGAAGCCTGCACCTCTATGCCCAGTGTAATTAAGGAATTGTATAGGCTGGGTGGTGCCACAGCATATGGGTGTCAACATTTGGATCCCTTTTACGCACAATTCTACCCAAATAAACCTGACAATACAATTGACCATTTCTCACAGACATACTTATGATCATTTTTATTCCACTTGCCATGTGTGTAGCCTACACCTCTATGCCAGTGTAATTAAGGAGGCTGCGTGGTGCCACAGCACATGGTGTCAACATTTGGATCCCTTTTACGCACAATTCTACCCAAATAAACCTGACAATATAATTGACGCAGACAGCCAAATATCATGTTGATGCAGGAATTACAATAAAATATTTAAATATTTGTACTGACAGTGTTACAAACACACAAATGTACTCTTTGTTCAAAGCCGTGGACAATCTGAGCGCACCATGCCTCCTTGTTCTCACATGTGCTCCGCCCTGCCTGCGCTGATTGGATTGAAAATCACCCCGGCTACCACCACCACAGTGTGAAGGGCTGTGTGTCTATGTGTGTGTGTGTGTGTGTGTGTGTGTTTTTCACCCTAACGCTAAGAAACGCCCACCCATATGACCGGTAAAGTCAGTTCAAACTGAACAACACGCTGCCTGCGCTCAGACTTCTCCTGGAGACGTTCAGGAACGCTGCGTGAAAGAGCCTGCCTCTGACAATTTTTTTTAAACCCTCACAAGTATTAAGACAGGTTGCGTCAGTTAATACATTTCCCATGATTGCCTGCGTCGTTTTCAATCTAAGCTGCTCATCATATCAAGACGTGTCTCGGAATCTGCTGAGTGCGCGCACTGGATGCTTTGAGGCTGAACAGGTGGCGCAAAGCTCCGGTTCCCTTAATTTGTTATTAGGGGCAAAGACGCAGGCACGTTAAGCGTTTAATACCCGCCTATTGCGGTGGGAGAGCTGCAGTAATTTCCCTCCCTTGTTCAAACGGGGATATCTTTTTGACAAGGGAGCTTGTGATGCCAGTTGCAGACATGGTAGTGGACAACAACCACGGGTTATATGAGGGTAAAAGCCCAACAAACAGTGCCGGGAGTGACAGCGCAACGCCGGCCTCTCTATGCAGTCCTGCCGCGGACATCCTCAAGAACTTTTACCACACCAAGCGGGTCGGGAACTATCTGATCGGGAGGAAGCTGGGAGAAGGATCCTTCGCCAAAGTTAGAGAAGGTCTCCATGCAATGACTGGGGAAAAGGTAAGATTACAAAATGGAAATGGAAACAGGGTTTTTATTTGTTAAATTGTGTGTGTGTGTATATACATTTTTGTATTCCTTAAGCTTTATATGCAATCTTGTGATCCTATCACATTCAATCAGAATTAAAGTTGTGATTTCTTGCACTTCAAAAAAACAAACTTTTGTGACAAAAAAACTTTTTTTTCTTTTTGAAAATGATGAGTTTGTTGCTGTCTAATCTTTTAACCTTTAAGAGTGGAATGCAAGCATGGGGTTTCAAATGTCATTTCAGTGGACAGTATCAGCTGTCACATGCCTGCATGCCAACCAAGAAAAACTCATAGTTCAGCCATACAGTATGATTTGTGTCCACCTAATCAGTCCTCAGCTCTCTGAGAAAGTGCTCAGCTCCGTTTGGCAATGGGAGGCTCTGTGTTAATGAGCTCATGCAGGCTCCACCAGCTGTTGAACTCAGCCATATGCACAGCAGGACTTGTTTTCTAGCCAAGCACCAAGTGACAATATTTACTTTTATTGTGTGTGAGAGAGAGCTGCCTGTCTTAACATGTGTTGGGTAACTAGTTGTGTGCTCTCTGTGTTCCTTCTTTGTCTGCTGGTGGTGGTGGTGATATCACCTTTGTGGGCGCCCAAGCCTGTGATAGGGACAGAGAGGGAAAAACCGTCCGGCCTATGAGAGAGCAGAGCTGCTACTTGCATATGAAATGATGTGGTTGATAAATGGGCTTCAGCCTCATTAGGATTCCGCCAGCACAGGGCTTTTTATATGGCCCACCATTGGGCCACTGGTTGCCTTTGTCTCTCCAGGCTGTGTTGAGGGGCATCCAGTGAGATTTACATATTAGAAAACAAAGTACCCCCCTTTTTCCTTTATGTGTCCCTATACATGTAAACCCATGTGTTTATATATATTGGTCACCCTAAATTCACATTTATTACATTATAATTAAAGCATATTAAATATTAGCTCATCCTGTGCCCCCCCTCTCCTCCTCCCATTCTGTTGCTGTGAGGAGAAAAGAAAGCGCTCCTCTCTATCTCCTCTCCTCTTTCCTTCTCCCCTCACTCCTCTCTTTGTTGAGGATGATGCAAACGCTGGCAATCACACAACACAGCACATGCTCTCCCTCTCTTTTACACACACTCTCATTCAGGGTCCAACAGGCAGGCGCTGGGAGGGAGGGAGGGAGCGGAGGGTAGTGAGTTTATTCCAGTAAAAGAAAGGGGTAGCCGGGGGTAAAGGGAAATACAGTACGGGATGCTTTTTTTAGCATCACTAGAAAGTCAGTGTGGATGCAAGGGATGAGAGTGTGTGTTTATGAAAGTGAGGAGAGGTGAGGGATGCTGTGATGGCCAGGGCGGCTGGGGAGGTCATATGCATGTGTTTTTGATGTCTGTAACCCACTTTCCCCTCCATAGTCCCCCCCCAACCTCCCCCCTTTTCTGTCTGAGGGGCGCCTGATAAACAACTGAATCCCCCAGAAGCCCCCCGGGTGGGCTGGGCACACCCCTCCCCCTCTATATCCCCAACCCCCCCACACACCCTCTCTCTACATATAGACTAGCCTACTGTAAATACAGTGCCCCACCCCCCCATACATACCCCACACCCTTATCCATACAGCCTGGCATAAACACGGGCCATCTATTACTGTATGGTGACACACACACATTCAGCCAGGTTTAATTAGCAGCTGTAAAAAAGGCTTTTTCAGAGGTGAATCAATTATCAGAGATGAAAGGACGAAAGTATAAAATAAAGACGACGCTGAAGGACAGAAGAAAAGAGACGCACACACACACACAACCACTTTGGCCCTCCACCATTTCATTAATGGATATGGTGATTAGCTTCGCCCGGTCATGCCTTTCCATGTCGGTGGGCTCTCCTTGAGATGATTTGCTGTGTATGGTCGCCATGCTCTTGAACTCAAGTCTAGACGGGACACAAGGAGACATGGGCGAAGGATGAAATAGAGTAGATGGGGGTACATTATTGAATGTAATTAGCCACAGAGGAGGGAAGTGTTTGTCATAAAGGACATGTTCTGTGGCTTTTTTATGAGGAGACTGCGGGGTTTTTTCTCCAATGACACAACAAGGGTGGAGAAGCATAGAAAGAAGACGCTGGGATGAGTAATTAAAGACAAAAAAACTGAACACATCTGCCTGTTGAATCTGCATCTCTCCTCGGTCTCCTTTCTACATTTGTCGCCGCCCCTCGTGTGTGTTCAGCTGCGACTAAACTCTGTGGCAAATGGGGGAATATCAACTGTCCATTTGGCCTTGGCGCCTTCTCAGCAGATAGGGTAACATTTGCTTTTCCCCTAGTTTATGATGGTTCAGTAACCCCTCCGACACACACACACATATACCTCCCCCTCCTGCAGCCTCGGGGCCCTATAGCGCCTGGGTTGCCCCACATTGGGAGCAGCTGTGACAGGGAGGTCAGTGTCGAGTTATATACCCTGCAATGTAGACCGAGCAGCTTGTCACCTGTTACACTACAACTCTCTGGAAACTCTCCAAGCTACACTCCGTGGGTGTAATTCACAATATCACGTGGAGCAAGAGCCAAACTTTAGCTGCCAAGTCATGTGCTTTGCCTTAAATTAGTTCCGCATCTCTTATCTCTCTCTCTCTCTCTCTCTCTCTCCTGTCTCGATTTTCTCCAGGTGGCGGTGAAGGTGATCGACAAGCGGAAGGCCAAGAAGGACTCGTATGTGACCAAGAACCTGCGGAGGGAGGGCCACATCCAGCAGATGATCCGCCACCCCAACATCACGCAGCTGCTGGACATCCTGGAGACAGAGAACAGCTACTACCTGGTGATGGAGCTGTGTCCCGGCGGGAATCTCATGAACCGCATTTACGACAAGAAACGCCTGGATGAGCGGGAGACTCAGAAGTACATCCGGCAGTTGGTGCTGGCTGTTGAGCACCTGCACAGGGCGGGAGTGGTGCACAGGTAAAAAAAACCCCACTAAAATTAAAATAATGCAGAGAAAGAGAAAGAAAAAAACACAGAAACACACACACATTGCTCTCCAATGTTAAATTTGTATAAATGCTTCCAAAAAAATATTGACAGTTTGCCTTCCATCGCTCAAGAGAGCTTTGTGCCGTTTAAGGGTTAAACCAAAGCTGACTTTAAGATCTGTGAGTCAGACATGATCCTCTTTATCAAAGTGTGGGTTAAGTCCGTATTGTGCACATTACTGTTAATCCACAAATAACCATATTTTCCATGCGTTAAGAGGTTTCCAAGAGAGCAGCGAAGAATTTCTTAAAAAGATAAACACGTTTTAAAAAAAAGATTTACCAAACAGCTGGATTTCCATGCACAATGCACAGATATGAATCATTCCCAGTGCATTTTCTCCTACAAATATTGTTACATTTTATGATAAAATGATTTGATTTAGTGGAGAAATAAAAAAAAACATAAACTGCATCTAAATCAAATTTCAGATTCACAAAGCTCTACCCGGGAGTATTAAATTCTCTTTTTTCGCTCAGAGCCTGGGAACTAAATTTCTATCATGATGAGATGGCTTATGTAGATAACTGTATAACAGGATTTCCAAGATCTGGAGGGACACAATAGACCCTGAAAATCAGCCAGCGTGACCCACATTGGGAGGGGCATGTGTTGCAGCTTGCGGGGGTTTTGACCTCTCCTGCTTGTGCATTGTATGATGATGATGATAAGCAATCTAATGTAAACACTGAAACTCTTTGTCTTACAGGGACCTGAAGATAGAAAACCTCCTATTGGATGAGCAGGACAACATCAAGCTCATAGGTAACTCACCTCTGTTTCTTTTTCTTGTTCAATGCTTTGCTGCTTCTTTTTCCCTGTGAATAAAACATGCAGAAATACAACAAATTAATTTATAGAATACAACATTTCCGACAAGCAAAGAACAAGAATAATATTCAAGCAATTAATAATAAAAGAAGGCCTTTGATGACAGTTATTTTACAGTAATAGAAAGATTTTCTCAGTTGGAGTGCAGTGTCACAGCGTCCCACATGTGGTGAGGAGCTAAGAGCAATTAAATATCCTGTTAAAGCTTTTACAAGCTCTCACCATAGTGCTAATCTGCTTCTGTTTGTGTGTGTAACGCCGTGATGGGGGCGACTCGTTTAATGAGCTAGCTGGAAAGACGGTAATAAACCCAGAAACAACACTCACCCCGCCTCTTCCTTTCCTCAGATTTTGGCCTCAGTAACTGCGCTGGCATCTTGGGATACTCGGACCCGTTCAGCACCCAGTGTGGAAGTCCGGCATACGCCGCCCCAGAGCTGCTCTCCAGGAAGAAGTACGGGCCTAAAGTGGATGTCTGGTCCATGTGAGTGTACACTCCTTTTTTTAAAAAAAATGTAATCAGTTGTTGCCAAATAAACTTATTTAAATACATTAGTTTATTTCCCCCCTGAGCTGAAGTGTGTGTTTTGATCTTCCAGTGGTGTGAACATGTACGCCATGTTGACTGGGACTCTGCCGTTCACCGTGGAGCCCTTCAGTCTCCGAGCCCTGCACCAGAAGATGGTGGACAAGGAGATGAACCCTCTACCTCCCTCGCTCTCCTCAGGTAAACACCAAACGCACTAAAATAGACACGTGTGTGATAAATCAAATCAGGACAAGACCTTCCTCTCAGGTGAAGAAAAGATGTAGTATCTATGTGTGTTATGACGCCAGATCAGATACTCCCATATCAACCTAATTACCCCTCAGGATAAAACTGACATGAGCGTTGAGTTGAAATGTATGAGGTGTGTAAACAGGAAAATTTCAGGTTATGATTGCACGTGAGAGAAAGAATTTTGAGGTCACTGTGTCTGCCAAGAAAGGCTGATTAAGGATATAGATAGATAATAAGCTGCTCTTTATTGCTTGAAGTTGCTTTCTTTGTTTAGCTCTTTGTCAGGTTATCCAACTGGCCTTAATAAACAAGCTCCCTTGATGGTGTGCTTTCAGAAGCTTTTTTATTTAACCGTCACCCAACTAAAAAGACTAAATGAAAAGCAAATGGCTAAAAAGCTTGGCAAAAAATGGTAAAAGTACTATCCAAATAAGAAATCAGATGTGTCTTAGTGATTTAGACTTGTTGATTAAGACTCCTTTAGTGCTCTTTTAAATCTTCTCAAGAAGATTCGCAATCCTCCACTTCGCAATCCTCAGAGAACGTGCGTACATAAAAGTTTGCACATATCAGTGATTTTGCGATAAGATGATGACTAATAAGGTTGTATTGGAACATTGTGAAACTGCCAGAATCAGTGCTTTTTGTTTGTTGCACGTGTACATGTGCATCTTGATGAACATTTCTTGCACGTGTACATGTGCATCGTGACAAGCATTTCTTAAGACTGAACTTGGCAGCTTTGGCAGAAATACACACCCATGAGTCACCACCCTACATATCTTTGACATATTTACTGTCTGCACATATATAGCACTGTATATGTATATATACATATATATATATATGTGTATGAAATAATATTATAATAGTTTTGTATTGTGTAAATAAAAAACCATTAGCGGTTAAGCAAAGGGAAGGAAAATCCTCAACAACATGGTAGAAGTCCAAATGCAATAAGGACACGTGTTGGCAGCGCACGTGTAAAGAAGTGCACAAACCAAAACCGCAATTGTGTTTGTTCAAAATTAGCGTCAGGTTTTCCTCTTAAGTTGCTGGCACTGCATGAAAAAGATTTATTTAATAATGGCAATTGCCTCAGAGGACTTGCCAGAAGTCCAGAGAAAGCGGCACACTGTCTTTTTAATTAGACTTGAGAAAAAAAATATTCCTTCTACTTCATCTTTGTCATATTAAAGTCAGCAATTGCAGTAGCGTCCATTATATTTGAGGAAAATAGAGTAGTTCCATCTACCCAAATACTAGATAAAGTATGATAAGAAAAGTACTGTATCCCAGAAACTACAAGGAGCACAATCAAGTATTTGGGATCTATTTGATCTCATAACAAGTTATAACAATATCAAAGATATGCACACATATGCAGTGTAAAAAAAACTCATATGGAAAACATTTAATAAACACAATGTTAACGTGTTTCCGTCTCTATTCAAAAATCCTGATTTGACTATTGATAAAAGTTTTGCTGTGAGAGAATTGCAAAAGGTGTGGCCGTACCAAATTTCAAGACTTTTGTGTTGTGGCATTTTCCTTATCAAACTAAATATAGTCTTTGGGCACAAATGGGTTAAAATATTCCACATCTTTTATACACCATAGTATTGGTATTATTCAGCTTTACCAATGACATTAATACAAATTAAACCAATCCCCATTTTCCCAACTATTCCTACTACTTCACCTTCTTCTTACACATTTAAGACAGCATTAGCGTCACCCTTTCAGCATCCAGCATCCATCGAGTTCTGACTAATTGTCTGTAAAACAAGATTAGGAAATAAGATGAAACACATTTCACTGGAAAACAGGTGTGTCTACGCTTCGCTGGAAGTAGCGACGCTCATACCACAGTTGTTTATTTCCATCACAACAGTGTCCTACCACTCAACATTCTTCTATGACATTTAAGGCAGCAATAGCGTCACCTTTCCCACATCAAGCATTCATCGAGTTCTGATTTAATTGTCTGTAAAACGAGATGAGGAAATAAGATGAAACACATTTCACTGGAACACAGGTGTGTGTATACGCTTCGCGACGCTCATACCACAGTTGTTCTATCACAACAGTGTCAATCTCTAATCACAGTGTCACTCTCTAATATCAGTAACGTACATAACATAACCCAGTTATGTAAGTGACCATTAAACAAAGCTAACGCCATAGATGTGTCACCTCATCCGTCTTATGTTGTAACGGAACGAAAGCGGATGAGGAGGATGAAGGCCAAGCTTGTTGTCAATGCGTATGTGGACCTATGACGGGACAAAGGGATTGAGACACTTTTACCTCTGCTCCAACTAGTAATCAAAAAACGGTTGAGTGTTGTGCCAGGAGGCAGAGAAATGTGGCAATATTAATGTTCTTTCCCATAGCTAGTCCCAGAGGAGTCACAGTGACATTCCTGAAGGAAAAATATGTCATGTAAAAACATGTTTCAATATTGGAAAACTTTCCTCTTCATGCAGTGAATTGAACATCGGTGGCAGCTTCTGAATATTTATTCTCCCTCTCTCTCTCTGTCCCAGCTGCAATCTGTCTCCTGAAGAAGCTTCTTGAGCCAGATCCCAACAAGCGTCCCAATATCCATCAGGTGATGGCTGATTCCTGGCTGCAGCTGGCCAACAAGAACACGGGGGCACCGTACCTCAACAGGTAGACACACACACATTTTAAAGTTTGTGTTTCGCAGCAGTATGTCGTCATTTATATTTGTTTTGTTTTTAAATTTAAATTTAAAGCAACACAAAGCATTCATTTTTTTCGCTCTGCCCTCCGTTCCTGTGTCCAGGATCCACATTGAGGAGATAAACCACACGGTGTTGCTGCACATGACGGAGAAGATGAACTACAAGCACAGCGAGGTGCTGAGCGCCGTCCTCACCAACCGCGCCTGCCACACGCTGGCCGTCTACTTCCTCCTCAACAAGAAAATGAAGAGACTCTCTAAAGAGTACAGGGTAAGCGCATCCTCGCACTGTGTTTTCTCAAGGACACGTGAATACAGGTTCTGTGTCCTGAAAAGGTTACCTGAGAGCAAGAATTATTGGCTGTCAAATCTGGTTGCACAACAGCTTTGTCAAATGCCAAGGGCTGTTTTTAATGCGCCGATTTGCCCTGTCTGTTTAGGAGATGCAGTTCCAAGAGAAAAAGAAAGGAGAAAAGCAGAAGAGCGAATACTTCCAGACCCAGTGGAGAAAGCACGTCGACAAGCTCACGATCCCGCCGAAGCAGACGCCCGTCTACCTTGCTGTTGCCAAGGGGCCCAGCAAGGAGAAGAAACACCGAACAGGTGAGGGATCATACGGTGCCGTGCAAAAATACCTGGGCAGATTTGTGAAGAAAAAAAAAATAGATATTTGTTTTAAAAGATTGCCACTTCATTTATTCTATGTATTTCATTTACCTTTATTCATACAGGGTAGGTTGACTGAGCATGCATGTTCTTCACACATACGTAGTTACCCACTCCTCCTCCTTCCATCCATCCATCCATCCATCCATCCATCCATTGTTTGTCTGTCCATCCGTCCAACCACCCACCCATCCATCTGAGAGGAAACATCCTGGATAAGTTGCCAGTCAATCGTAGGGCGAACACACAAACACTTTTAAGAATTGTATTTACCTGTTGACAGACAGAAGTAAGTATATTTGGACTTAAACTGAATTTAATCTCAGCTGCATTATCAAATTAAATTCTTTCAAACTGGGCTAGGGCTGAGGGATTTAGAGAATAATTCTTACATCATTATTCTCATTTTCATTGAAAAACATTAAAATGATTACGGTGTGATTTTTGCCGGGATCTGTACCAAACAAAGATGTTTTCTTGAGTCTGTAGTATATGATGTGCGGGCTAGGACATCTCTGCAGCACCACAATATTTAATTTAAAATGGTATTTTGACAACATTTCGCACCTCCTGCGATTTGAAAAATGCATTTGGCCATATTGCGATTTTGATAAAATTTTGATTAATTGTGCAGCCAGCAACTAGGCTGGGCTTTTTAACAACTTGGAGAAGAGCTTACAAGTGACAACAAGGAACCCAGGGGCCTTTCCCACTCCTCTTTTGCATATAAGTGGTATAGAGAAAGACCATGGCGCCGTTCCATATCCAGCCTGTCAGGACAGGCTGGTCTTCACAAGGTTTAAATCCGTACATAATGTTCTTGTACCTTTACACGTCTTTGTTACATGCTCCGAGATGATTATATATGTGAGAGGAATGTCTCCTCGAACATAATATATAGACTCTAGTCCAACACTGGACATTCTGCCAAAATATATAGAAGCTGCCGTTCTCAACCTGTCACTCAGTTACCTAAGGTACCTGCAGCAAGTTTGACAGTATTTCATAAATTTAACAATGCTTCTCGTCTCCTCCCTCAGGTCTATTACGTGCCATAACTGGTGGCCATCGTAATTCACCTCTAGCGCCACCCGGCACCGTCGCCTCTTCTTCCATGGAATATCTAGAGATCCAACCTCTCTTTAACAACACCCCTCAGCAGCGGAGGCGCTTGGCCACCCTCCCACAAGTCAACACGAGCCCGGAACACAACATCCCCGCCCCGCCGGCACCGTCACCGATCGGCATGCATTCCTTCGGCTCCCTCTCCAAAGCCGAGCAAATCGAAGACACCCCGGCCTCGCCCTGGTACAAGCTGACCAACGGGACACTGTCCCCGCCCCGCCACGTCTCTGCCTTCCAACCCGACTCCTCGTACTTGAAGAAGGCGACAATCCCCAGTCCTCCCGTGCTCATCGTCAACCCGCAGCCCAAAAAGAGCATCTCGTCAGATTGGGGCGGCTCTTCTGACACCAGCGGCAGCCCTCCTAGTACCGTAGGAAGCCCCCCGGGCAGCTCAGCTTTTAGCCCACCGAAGTCCGCCTTCAGCCCCCTCAAACCCACCTCGGCATTCAGCCCTCCTTCCAACAGCAGCAGCAGTAGCGATCCCGACAGCCCGACGCACCGCAGCAAGTTCCCCTCTATGGGAATCGGACAGCTCCTAAAGAAGAAGGTCCAGCTGCAGCCGTTCTCCTTCCGGCCAGAGCAAGTGGTCGAGGAGGTGGTGTCTCCGCCGCCCTACCCCATGCAGACTCTCCTCTGTGCTTCAGGTGCACTCAAGACCCTCTGCTGAGGGATACACCACAAAAAAAAAAAAAAATGAAAGAAAGACAGACTGAACTCAAGGCCCTTCTCAACATTTTGTTGAAGTTGGAGAGGTCTTCCAGAGCGGCCTTTTGAACTGTCAGTTTATCGCGACTGAGCCACTTTCTAAGAAAGACTTGATCATTTAAAAAAAAAAAAAAAGAAAAAGAAAAGGAGGTTTGAGTAAGAGTTTAAAATATCTTTCGTTACCACTCTCATTATGTAATAAGAGGTGGTGACGCTGAGAAGATGAGATTTGAAACTGAGCAATGACTAAACCTCGCTGTGGCCTAGATACAGAGTGGACATCGTATAAGACACACACGCACATACATACACACATAACACTGTATTATAGACTGAGTTAAGAGGTACTCTCTTATGTAATATTGCTGTAACTGGTTACTAATTGAGCCGTAGACTGATTCACACCAGCTAACAGACCCCAACTCTTACCCTAACCCTGATTACATGTTTAAATGTTTTGTCTCTGTGAAAACACTCTCTTAAGATACCCACCGACTTCATACCAGCTGGCACTGTATCCTCAAAGCTGACTGGATGAAGAAGCTCACTGCACTATTCTTAAAAACCAAAACCTGTAGTAGTAACAACGGTGTTTACCATCCTTTACCTCACTGCATTACTCATACGTTAGTGTATTAGCGGCAGTCGATCGTGACATGCTTGTGTGGCTTTTGCCACATTGTTGCAGCGTCTGAGCGTTAGTGCCATTAGGTTCAACACATCGAAATAGAAATAGGTACCGAGAGAAGAGTCACGCTCTCACTTTTTATAGCGTTCTCATAAACTACCACTCAACACTGATAATAATTCACAGCTATAACTTTTTTATATACAAGTGTTACATCACCTCTACGATCCACAGGGAATCTTTCAAAGTCTTAGTTGTGACTTTCCTTCACAACTCATAGTCTGTTTTAGAAGAAAAAGAAAAGAAAAAGATAAAAAATAGAGCATCAAAAGCCTTATGAAACTTTTTGTACCTCGCCGAAGGCGGAGGGTACGAAGGTGGGAGGATCACGTAACACCCATGAAAAATAATTCACTTCCTTTTGTCTTAATGCTGTAGTTTGTGCAATAGTCTTAAGTGTTAACTGCAATGACGAGTATTTGCCAAGAGCTCTCTGAGAGTGATGTGAAAAATGTGCTTGTAAATAACAGTGCGACTCCTGTGTTCCTGTCACTTAACGGCGTTCCGTGAGAAGGGATTGTAAAAATGTCTGACATTTTCACGTCTTTAGTCGCTTCATAAAGACAAAAAGGCTTCCACGTCGGGCACACGAGGCTTCTCACTGTTAAGATACTGTAGAATCTCTTGGAAAAAGTTGCATGCAATGTTTCACGAGTCGAACTGTACTGTCAACATTTGAAATTTACGTCTTTGTACCTTTTTTTCTGGTTGATACTGAGATTGATACAGACTCGAGATGGGATGGGGTGGGGGGGGTCTTTTGTAAGATTTTGTAATGATGGTTTTGTTCGAGTGTCAAGAGATTTCTATGCTGTATAAAGTATTTTAAATATTTATACTAAATCCATTATGTGTCTGTCTGGTCTTTCAAATGCACCTGCTTTTACAGTCTGGCTTCATTTTCATACGCTCTGTGCACACATGCCAATAAACTACCTTTTATTAGCTGAAAAAATATAGAATTAATACATTTAAATTACTATAATCAAGTAAGTAATCCAACATTCTTGTTAATTTATGTATAATTTACACAGAGCCTGAGGCGTATAATTTATTTCTAAAGCGCTCAGCTCCTGGAGCGCTTGGCGAGGGAGGGTCTGAGTTGCTTTACAACCTCAATGTGCCACTTGTCTCACATACCATGTACATTTCCCACGGCACACCTGTGGTGGGTTAAAAAAAGAAAAAAACACACACCCTTGGAACAGCTGAAGGATCCTTAAGAGGACTGATACATATAACAACCCCTCCCTCTTCACTCACACACACACACACACACTGCAGACACTAATCCACTCAGCTGTGGCCCCCATCATAAACCTCTTTGGGTGACACTGGCCTGACGAGACAAAGACGGGGGATCATCAAAGCTCTGAGACAAACACACACATGCACAGGACGCCACACAAACAGGGGCTGTCCGATTAAAACCGGCGTGGCTAAGCTGATAAAAGCCATGGGGCAAGAGTGGCTCAAAAATGCATTAGAGCCGGAGCCTCTTGTTTATCAAAAACAGGCGGACAGTTAGTCAAAATCCCCGGGCGGTCCGGAGAGACAAACCATGAGTACCGTGGCTTAACCACAGCAGCGCTGAGCGAAAGGATAGTGTACACCACAGGGCATGTACAGGTCATACCTGTAGTGTTCAGTGCTGCTCTGGTGACACCTGTAGTAGGTGCGCGCACACACACACACACACACACACAAAATATGAACTACCAACAGAGTGGAGCGCCCAGAAAGCCACCTCCTGTGATTAGTCCCTCTATGGATGATTATGCTTTAAGAAACATATCTGTGCGGGGAGAGACATAGTGATGAAGAATACTAGATTTGGTTACTATTTTGCGAGACCACCATGGACGCAGAAAACTGATCAATTGACCGATCAATTGTTTAAGTCATTTAAACAAGTAATTCAAGCAAAAATGCAAAACAATAATTTTATTTTCTGCTTTCAATCAATGTGAATCTCATGTATTAAAATAATAACTTGAGAAGTCTCTCCGTAACATTGTGATGGAAAATGTAAAAGACAGATTAATAAATAATAATAATAATAACAATAAAGACAATAAGAAAAAGTTAGTTGCCGCATTAGACTGCCTTTTGGAGGATTCTAATTGCGGAGCCAAGTTGTTTATCAATGTTTAATCTCAGGAAGCATTCGTGGAAGTAATCCATACTGATGAGATAAAGACAAAACAATAATGATCCTTTATGCACAGATTATTTTTGACGTTAATCTGTGTGCAAACAGGTCAAGTAAAGATGACAAGTCTGTGGTAAACAAACACACCCCTCTACTGCCCCAGCAGGGGTGGGGCAATAAGTTGATATTTTCATCATAATCATATTAAGGTAATGTATGTAATATAGTGAGTCATACTGTAATGTTGTCTAAAACAATAGAAAGCAGTAAGTATGTCAGATTTCTCCAGGAATAATTTCTGAAATATTTGGGGTTGCCGGATGAAAATGCATGATGGATGATGATCTGTGCCTAAACAACATATTTTGATGTATCAATATTAGAGGTCTTGTGGTTATTATGATTGTCTGTTGTCCTTATCATCACGCCATACATCTTGACAACCTTTGGGTTGAGACTGAAACAACAAGAGAGCAGACATATGCCACACCCTGGAGGAATATAGGTTTTCCTGCCAAATTTTGAAAGAATATCAAACAGCTAATCTCTTTGTTTTAGTCATGAATTAATAACCTGAGTGGTGGCATTCAGAAATGTCCATCACACATTTGTCTTTGACCACACAAAAATCATGTTTTAACATTCAAATCCTTTTTAATGAGACGTCAAACTGACCACTTAGAGTACAACATGACTTTATTTCTGCCAGTCTGTTCAGGCTTAGATCCTGATGACACTAATCCTGTTTTCAGCCCCGTTCTCGTCACATACACACACACAAACACACTCACACCAGGGTGTCACTGGCGACGGGACGAGCCTTTGTGTCTGAGAAAAACAGACGATTTAACCTGCTACACAGCGACGAACACCAGGGACCTGCATCCCCACCACACACACACACACCTGAGCATCCTGGTTCAACCTCACAGACCAGCATACCGCCTTCCTCAGCAGCTCTCACACATGCAGCGGACACGCAGGAGAGAGTGAGAGACTACCTGGCAGACGCCGGCGTACACAACGATGTGTGGGGAAATAAACAAGCAGATGTTCCTAATGAAGTAGGAAGCTTTGAGCATTCAGAGGGGATTTGGTTTACTCCGTCACACGAGTCTCCGACTGGCCGGCTATCCTGTTTCGATCACAGACACAGATGAAGGTGATTAATGAAACGAGAAGGCTGTGGCTTATCAGAGATTTTACGCTTTCGCCCTAGAGATGCTGCTAGTTAAACAAAACTGGGCTAAGTTTCCCCAAATGCTCTTGACACCAAGATCATCTTACACCCACTGATTCCTGAGATTAATTTGGGAAATGTAACCTTCCAGACGAAGAGGTTTACTAATTGACCTGCCGTCTAGTCGGTGCAGCACAAAGACAAAGATGAGACCAGACTGCCTTAATGACTTTAGAATTAAAAAGTAGGTTTTGGTGAAGCATATGTCAAGCAGTCAACCATGTGAGGAAAAGCAGTGATGATCAACCAAGTGAGAAGTTCAGTTGGGTTCTCAAACACATAAAGGTTCTTTAAAAAAAAATATATATATATATATATATATATATATATATATTTTATATTCAAATATATTTATAAAAATATATATATGTATATAATATATATATATATGTAAATATATATATTTTTAAAGGCTGTCAGAGTTAACGCGATAATAACGTGTTAACGCAAATTCGTTTTAATGCCACTAATTTCTTTAACGCATTAACGCAACTTAGATTTTTAAAGCTAGAGTGAAGATACTGTCATCATATGAAACTGGAAACCTAAGGAATTCATTGGTACCAACCATTTCATACTGGCTTGTCACAAAGGAGGCTAAATAACGCTCCAAAGTTACGCTAAATTTTGGCGAGGAAAAATTGACATGGCCATTTTCAAAGGGGTCCCTTGACCTCTGACCTCAAGATATGTCAATGAAAATGGGTTTTATGGGTACTCACGAGTTTCCCCTTTACAGACATGCCCACTTTATGATAATCACATGCAGTTTTTTTTATATATATTTTAATCAATTGACAGCCCTATTTTTTTTATGTCATATTTTCAAACAAAAAATAAGGAAGATTAAACATTTACTTGATATAATCTATTAAATATAATATATTTGGATAGTATTCACCATGTGAATACATTTATATGAACAAAAAAATCCTATTTGGATTAACTGGTGCTGAAATTTGACACTTACAGCACAGATAAAATATGACTATATGAGGCTGTGGTGGAGCACAATGGACCTGGGGTTTTGGGAAATCAAGAGTTAAACCAGGAAATGGTCACAAACCAGTGGTGAGCAACTGGTGGGGTGTGGTTCTTTTGTCAGGGGAAAACCAAATAATATGACGGGAGGGTAGAAAATTGCAATTAAATGAAATAAACAAGTACTCATTAAAATAGTCATTATTGAAATGATGGTTGTTTTTCCATCTTTGCAATTAACAAAACCCCAGACACACACACACACACACCTCAGGATGCACCGAGTGCCTCATTACAGCACCAAAAATGGAACTGAATTGAGGTCTCTTAAACCTGTAAAACAAACACTTTCCCTCTCACAAAGCAATCCTTTTCATTTTGGGGAAAAAAATAACAAACATATTTTGTAAGTTGGCACACAGGTGGCACTCCTTGAGATATTTTTTCCTCTCAAAAACAAGATCAGAAATTCAATCAAAGAGCAGAGCTCAGCCAATAGGATCTCAGTGTCTGTGGCAACAGCAGCATCAGATCGAGCAGCCATTGGTCTCAGCTTTCACACAGGGTAGGCTGTAATTGGCTGATGGTGCGCCGAGGCTTCATTGCCTCCATGGCAACATTGCTTCCTTATTGCTTGGGGAAGGTGAAAAGGAGGGAAAGAGGGGAGGCGACTTTCACTCAGACGCTACCTCTGCATTATTCATCCTTTGTCCCCGAGTGCTTGTAGTGCATGTGTGTAGGAGCACAGAGCACAGACTGATGCATGCGTGTGTTTGTGTGTATGTTTCTACGCTGGTATTGGTTTGGCTGGTAATGATTGGTTGAGACTTAAGGGGTGAACGAGGTGAAAGCGATGCAATGATTGCACTCAGTAGTGCAATGCATCCAGCAACATGTCTATATATAAAATGAGTTCAGAGGCTATTCACTGACGCTGACTTCAAACACAAGCCTCTAAGCTTTATCGCTCTGAATGGGACAACAAAAAAACAAACAGGGAGATATGCTCCAAAATGAGTCTGTTACAGGGCGTAACAGCACACATCTGGACAGTCAACTCGCCGGCCGGGTTGCATCATCCACTCTCTGTGCAGGATGCATGGAGGCACCTCATTGTTATGCGAGGACTGGATAAAGACAACACCATCACCAACACCCAGAAAACAACAAAAAACCACGCTGGCTTGTTTGTTGTTGTTTTGACTTTTTTTCCCAGCAGTTGAGGGAGGGGAGAATAAGGGGGAGGGGGAGGGAAAAAGATGGGCAAGGGTGGGGTTAGCTAGGGAGAAAAACATCACACAGAGATTAGGGCGTGAGGGTGGGGGGGTTTCACTCAGGACTCCTCCCCCGTGTATGTGTCTGAGCACGAGCGGGGGATAACGTCTGTTGACGGGCGTGCCGGCCAGCGAGCTGGCTGGCTGTTCCTCCGGCAGTGAGCGCGATGACGAGATGGCAACAGGCACTCAGCATAGCACGTGCTCTCAGTTGCCATCGCAACCTGCCCTTGGATACAGCGTGCTGGTTGGCCGTTTCTAACTGTTGTTGTTCTGCGAAGCTGATGAAACCTCGTGGGTGAGGGAGGGCAAGCAGTACAGCATGTAGACGCTTTCCCGCCTTGGTAGAAAGTGTTGCTAGGCACATTAGGGGTCAGTCGGTAAACAAACACTCAGGCTTTAATATATAATCACCCCAAAGAACCTTTACCTAAACTTGCTGTTTAACTCTTAAATCAAAGGAATACTTCCAATTAGAGAGAAAGCCGATGATCCCCTGCAGTCTTAATGCACAAAGTCAAAGAAAAAGAAACACTTAAAAGGATTATCCTGGTAGTTTAAAGTTTAAAAGTGCCTTATTTGGCTTAATCCTTTATGTAAAACTGACATTTTTAAATAATATCTTCATTTTTGGAAATAGTTGAATACTTTATTACACAAAAATAATTAAGACAAAACAAGATTGTACAACTATGAAGAAACAAAACAATATAAAACAAACCAATAATGAGTCAATGGCATAATAAATTCAGGGATGCAAATCGCTGCTCATTATAGAGAACATTTTGGCAATATTTGAAAAAAAGACAGAAACGTATTTAGATCACTCCCAAGTGAAAAAGTAGCCTATAATGTGCCTAACAGAGATGCCAATATTAAAGAGCGAGTGTCTTTTCCAATACAATTTCATCAAATTGTCGTTCACTTCTGGCCACAACAAGGCGACGAAAAGCATAAATACAGCAATCCTTCAAGGTTCCGCGCTTGAGGAGGAGAACAAAGAAAAAGTGTGTGTGTGTGTGTGTGTGTGTGTGTGTGTGTGTGTGTGTGTGTGTGTGTGTGTGTGTGGCCTCAATTGGCCGGATCAATACCACATTGTGCTGAGTTTGCAGCCTGCCTGATGAAATCCTGCACAAATAAACATTCTGCTCACAGCGTATATTCACTCTGCACCGAGACACCCGGAGAAGACGGTGCCATGAGCCACGGGAGCCGAGCTGACAACATGATTGATTACATGTGCAGGCAGTCTTTGTTTCACCATCGGTAATCAGGACAAAGCGGAGTGGAAGCTGTGTGTGTGTGTGTGTGTGTGTGTGTGTGTGTGTGTGTGTGTGTGTGTGTGTGTGTGTGTGTGTGTGTGCAAGGTGAGTCTAGGACAAAATGCATTACTGAGGGAATGTGGTTGAGATAAAAACTTAGAGAAGGAAGCATTAATGTAAAGGTAGGGGCGAGGAGTCACGTTCAACACCTGGATAAGGCACCCACCAAGACAAGTTTATGTCCATCGCTGTCATGCCACATCGCATCCCTACTGAAGGCCAGCATCGATCTCTTCCAGCCTCTGTCCCATGGACAGGACCAGCATTTTCATCTGGGGAAGAAGAGATGGGGAAGGTTTTTTTAAAGGATGAGAAGATGAACAGCAAGGGTAGAAAAAAATGAGTAAAAAGTGAGGATGGAATAGGTGGATATGAAGGAGTAAAGACGGGGAAGAAATGAAGGAGAAAATGGACAGGTGGGAAATGATGGGAGCAGCAGGAAGCAGTGAGGAAGAAAGAAGGGTGGAGTACAGATAATTGGAAAAGGGGGGGGCAGCGGGGGAGAATGACGAAACCCAGAGGGGAAGTGGTCAGGAATGGATGGGTATGAAGGGGTGGAGAGAGGAAGGGAAGGGGTGGGGGAGACAGGTCAGTGGGTGTATAAGATGAAACACCCAAACAAGTGTCTACGAGTCAGACAGACAGACAGAATACATTAACTATGGCGGCACCTTCATCAGATACAGTATCGCTGAGGACAAAGAATGTAGGGTATCGTTTCAATACTAGTGACGTTACCCAAGGTGTAACTACCGATACCAAGACGACTTCACTCAAAACCTTGCTTTAAGAAATAAAAGTTTTTTTTCGACAAAACCCTTTTTTCATTTAACAAAAGAAATAGGGCTGCAACTGTGATTATTTTCATCTCATTTCATAACTTGTCAAACTGTTTTTCCGATTAATTGATTAATCTACAAAAAGACAGCAAGCAGTTTTGCAAGTAAAATTGCTTGTTTTTTTCTTATCTGACCAACAATCCAAAACCCCAGAAGTATTTCAACTCTCAATGATTTAAATTGGGAAAAACTGCAAATCTTCACAGTTGAAAGGCTAGAACCAGGGACTGTTTGTCATAGTTTCAGGTGATTATACACTAATGAAAACATAGTTCTGAATATTATATTCCATTTCTGCTAATAGATCCCCCGAAATGTTACACACTGTTCCTTTAAGTAATTTATCAAGCAAGAATGCAAAACAATAATTTCTTGAATATGAGGATTTGCTGCTTTTCTCTGTTTGAGAAAGTCTCTCCGTAAAATTGTTATGGAAAACGTAACACAAAGATTAATAAATTAAAAAATAGAAGAATAAGAAGAAGTTAATTCCAGCATTAAACTGCCTTTTAGAGGATTCTGATTGCGGAGGCAACTTGTTTATCAATGTTTAATCTCAGGAAGCATTCGTGGAAGAAATCCATACTGATGAGATAAAGATCAGAATAATTTTCCTTTACACACAGATTATTTGGACGTTAATCTTTGTCTAAACAGGTCAAGTAATAATGTCAAAACTGGGAAAAACTGCAAATCTTCACAGTTGAAAGGCTAGAACCAGGGACTATTTGTCATTGTTGCTTAGTAAATGACTTGGAACAATTATCAAAATCATTGTTGATTAATTTTCTGTTCATCAAGTAATCGATTAATCTATTAATGATATAAGCATTAAAAAGAAGCCAAACAAATGCTGAATATATGCATGTCAAATTGTCTAAACACAAGTAGTACTACAAGAACTGTGTAAACTAAATAAAATACAGTGTTAAATTGGTTTTAACACCCCATTTTCACCGTGACGTCACTCATTGGTTTGTGGACTACGGTTTGAAACCTCGAGTTCGTCGATTTGTCCGTCGCCATGTTGTTTTTTTGCAACCAGAAGTGACAGGAGAGGGTGGAGCTAAGTACAACCGACATTGAATAAGACTTCTTTTTGGCTAGCAATTGAGACCATAAACTCATGTTTACAATGTTTACTGAGGTAATAAATCAAGTGAGAAGTAGGCTCATTTTCTCATAGACTTCTATACAACCAGACTTCTTTTTGCAACCAGAGGAGTCGCCCCCTGCTGGCTATTAGAAAGAATGCAAGTTTAAGGCACTTCTGCATTGGCTTCACTTTTCTGATCCGGAGGTTGTCGCCAGATTTGAATTAGAAGCTGTCTGATCAACAGCTTTTGATACTTGTTGCTACGGGAACATGATTGTGGGTAACAAAAAGTATTGAATCTCAATACCTACATGAGTTGTGGATGGACAAGCCTTTACATACCACTTATAGCGGAAATGCTATTTAAAATTTTGTCGAGAAAATTGACAGCTTTGGGCACAAACTAAAACATAACGCTGATGGAAAGATATTAAAGTAGATTTCGTCAGTGAAAGAGCCATAGAAAGGCTGCAACAATTAATCGATTAGTTGTCAACTATTGAAATAATCGGCATCTATTTTGATGATTGATTAATCAGTCATTTTTTAAGAAAAAAAAAGTAGAAATTCTCTGATTCCAGCTTCTTAAATGTGAATATTTTCAGGGTTTTTGGCTCTTCTCCTCACTAGGATAGTAAACTGAATAAACAAGACATTTGAGAACGTCACCTTGGGTTTTGGGAAACACTGAACGACTTTTTTCACCATCTTCTGACATTTTATTTACCAACCAACTAATCGATTTATCAAGAAAATAATTGACAGATTAATCGACTATGAAAATAGTAGGTGCAGCCCTAAGCCATAATGATTTATGTTGACAGATGTGATGAAAGAAAGCACTGTTTTTATTTTTGGCCTCGTCAAAGGCCTTTATAATCTTGTTACAAAGCGCCAATGGCTAATGATGAATGCTGGCCTAAAATTAATACAATCATCATCAGATTAATCTTAAGCCTACTCACACAGCGACTAAACACACAAGCATGACGAGGTGGCTTTAACGTACATATTAACCAAAGAGAATATGAGTTAAGCCTGTTCATTTTGTTATACGGTGCACCCCTTTGTCTGAGTGACACATGAAGGTGTAGCAACATTATTACATCAGAGACATGAGCTTCGTTGCATGAGATGAACTTAAGAGTTGATTAATTTCGTAATGAACTTGTTCTCGAGGTTCCTTGAAGTGGAACAGTAAAGAACAGATAATTATACATGGAAACTATCAGTTTCAGATATAATAACGACATGGTATTAGTTAGTGTGCTAATACACATGCATTATGTCTCAATGTTTTTTTCTTCCTTCTTGTCTATAAGCAGTACATAGATAACATGTCATTACACAATGAATCAATTGTCACCTGCAGGAAATTCAGATTCCACTGCCAAGTAAAACAAAATACCATGCATACATTTAAAACTAAATACCATGCATTCATCCAGCTACAGTGACAAAGACACTTCATAATCAAAACATGTTTTTCCTCCAACAGAAAGATTCCTCAACATGCTCCCCATCACATCTATTGTCCTCAGTCCAACAGTGTGGGAGGGCTGGCAGGTACTCCTGCACACTATCACCACCTACTGGCCAATCTGTGGTCGTGTGGATATTTTTTTTAAACAAAGGATGATTCAGAATAACTTTTTGAATAACGACTACACTATTACAGGGAAAAATGTAAGTGCTCCCTAAATTTTCATAATAATAAATAAATAAATGAATAAATTAAAAATTTAAACATACATAAAATTATAAACACAAAATGGATTTGGATGTTCTGAAACTTACTGATAATACACTTTATTTGAATCTAAAATGGTAATGAGACATAAATCCCTTTGCAGGGGGTGACACGGTGAGATGAGGTAATGTCTGATACAAACGTCTGCCCGTCACAAGAGTGAGGGCTTCCCAGAACGAAGCTGATGTCATCATTAGCACAACCTGTGCATTGGTAATCAATGAGAGAGAGCTGCTCTAAAGCAATGTCAGAACACTGTCAGCAAGACAGTGCAACAACAGTGACTCATAACTGGCAATGCGCAAGACCAATCTGTAGTTTTTTAATCATTTTTACCCAACAATATCATTTTAAAAGGAATAAACTTAACTTGTGTTGGGAGAAATAGTCATGGTCACACATTGTAATAAGATTTAGAGCAGACGTTCTGCTCGGCGGATGAAACATTTTATCTCACAGCAATATAATATGAGAGAAAACAGACAAAGAAAAGCAGCAGCAATAATTTACCTCTGTCAGCTGTTGTTCAACAATGCCCCTGTACTCCAGTGTGACTGGCTGCTCTTTGGGGCCCTCTGCTGCCAACATCTGGCTTGCAGAGCCAAGCACATAGCTGAAAAGGATTCACAGTGTAATATTAGGGTGCTAAATGCAGGTAAAGGGTGGATTTGACTATTAATACATTCACAACTAATGAAAGACCATACAATGCCCCAACCATAAACACTACCTGTGTAAAGTTTATCACATTCAATTTTTGTGGAAGCCATATTTTGTGGTGTGGTATTGGACTGCTGTTTTGAAAAAATACTGTTTTCAATTTTGGAATGCAATTCACAACATATCTTATCTTATTTCCAACTTGTTATATAGACTTGGGGGTGTGTTCACAGCATTTCTACAACATAACAGAGAGCAGCCTATTTGAAATACTCTCATCCATAAACTACCATTTGAACTATAATATGATCCTGAATATAACTTTGCCCTTTCAGATGGCAACTTTATCTGTTTTGGGGAGCTCTGATAGATAGCATCATAGTTCACTCTCAGCTAAAGGAAAATAGGAGAATGTTGAAATAATTTTCCAAGACAACACAAGATTTTTCACACAAGAGAGAAATTGATTTTTTTTTTTTTTTTAAATCACTTTAACAGATGTAAACTGATGCATGTGTCTTTAAACATTCCTACTAATAATCCAAGCCCTAGACATACCTCTCGATGTCTGCTACATTCAAACAGAATACAAATCTCTTGTGGTCCAGGTTCTTAGGCGTGGATGCGTAGACAATACCAAGCACGGAGCGACAGCCTCCACAGAACAGATCCACGATCAGACTGCGGAAGGAAAAACAGTCAGACAGACAGATGTAATCCAACAAGTAAATTACAAAATACTGGTGCTTGTCAATGCATTCAAAAGCAACACATGCTAATTTTCCTATCCATCTACTACCCCTATAATAAAAGGTATGAGTAGGTTCAGACAACAAAAACGATTTGGTTAGGGAGTATTGTGGTTGGGGAAAGATAACAGTGATGGGTACTTTACATATACAATACATATATATAGTATATAAATAAGTGTATAAGTTATAATGTGTGCAACAATAAACTTTTAAAATAACAAATTATAGCATTATAAACTACGTTATCAATTTACCATTTAAAAATGTGGCTATTATAAAGTGTAGGGACAAGGGCAATCCTGCTGCATAATGCACTTTTAATTTTTATACTTTAGGTACATTTTGCTGATAGATAGATAGATAGATAGATAGATAGAGAGATAGATAGATAGATAATAACTTTATTGATCCCGAGGGAAATTCAAGTTTCCAGCATCACAGTTCCATAGTGCAAAACATGTTAGTAAAAAGGCAGTAAATAAGTTAGTAGTGCAAAGTACAAAAAAATATACCAGATATAAAAATACAAGGAGATGAAGAAAACTGTTAAAACTGAATATAGTGCAGGGTAACAGCTGTGATACACGACTATTAAAAAAGTGAATATAGTGCAGAAGAGACTGTTAAAAACGAGTATTGTGCAGGGTAACTCCAGAGGTGATATTACTTCTAAACTTTTACTCAGGTAACACTTTGAATACATAGCTTTTAAATGTGGCTAATGGACTATTTTTACATAGTTGTACTGTATTGGTACGTTTACACGAGTAAAAAGCTCAATGCTTCATTCAGTACTGGGAAGGACCTTCTTACCAGGGAGATCGTTTGTTCGCTTCATGCCGGCGAGTGTCCTCTCCAAGCACCACGTTGTCAGTGACCCCTAAGACCAAAACAAATCACAGACCTGTCAGCTGAGTAAATTCCCAACCTCAACAACTGCATTTGAATGCACTAGTGATGTGTCGGTCGCGAACGAGCCGGTTCATTGAGCCGGCTCTTTTAAGTGAAAGATAAGAGCCGGCTCCCGTCCAAGAGCGTTTTTTTTTTTCTTATTTTTTTCTTTAATTAATTCAAGGCAGAATGATTGGACGATCTTCTCTGCGAAACGGGCACTCCATGCACTGACTGTGACTGAATGTTGTGTTAATGACGTCCGTGCGACCAATCAGGTCGTACAGACCAATCTTATCGCTCTTTGAAGTGAACGATAAGAGCCGGCTCCCGTCCAAGAGCGTTTTTTTTTGTTTTTTTTCTTTAATTAATTCAAGGCAGAATGATTGGACGATCTTCTCCGCGAAACGGGCACTCCATGCACTGACTGTGCCTGAATGTTGTGTTAATGACGTCCGTGCGACCAATCAGGTGATGACAGACAAGGATCATACCATCAAGCAGGGAGGGGCGGGGGTGCGCGGCGCGCTGGCGGTCTACAGGTACAGAGCAGGAGGGAGAGGAGAGAAAGAGAGAGGAGTGCGGTGCGCGAATAGCAGACAAGGTGAGTAACAGTCGGAAACGAAGCAGCATGTAAAATTACGATATTCTGGAAATTATAAGGTTTAGTATAATTATATTGAATAATTTAAAAAGGGACTGTTTGTAACTTTTTACACGTATAAATCTACCGGGTCAGTTTCCCATGCTTGCTTGCATGTGCGTGCGCTCGCATGTGGCCGGAGTCTCTTCTCTGTATTCTGCTCCGCTGCCTGCTTGCCTTCACTCACACACCGCACACGTTCTCGCCGTCTCGCTCCACCTCTACACGTGCATGCCCGCACACTACACACTGCAGAAGAGTTAGTTTAGCTCTGATAATAACTAGTGAATGTACAGTGGACATTTGTGCAGAAATAAATGCTGCAGCTCCTCCAGACCAACAGAGGTTTCCCGTGTCTTGTGAAGTGACGGGGCTCCGCAGCAAGAAACGTTAACGTCTCCGACCGAGTGCCGGTGTCTCCCCTGTTCCCTCCGACTGCGGTCGGAGATGATAACGTTTCTCTTTCTGCTTCAGGAGGGAGGGAGGTTGAAGCAGGAAAAGCCAACACTAGGATCAGCATTGATTCATGGAGAGACCTACGTCTGGTCAGCTAACATTACTGCCAAGCAGGTGAAATATAGAGTGATATTGTGGTTTTAGCTGACGTGTATCGCCTCACTGTTTTGAGCGATGCTCGTTCTTGTCTATTTAGAGCGAGCAAGCGCGAGCCCGACGCTGACTTTCGTTGACTTAACGGCCACAGGTGTCGCTGTTAACAAGCATTTCTGAAAGTTACAAATAGTCCCTTTAAGTGATATATGTGCACACATACTAATCATAAGTCAAAACTGCCTTAAATTTGGCTGAATTGTAAAAGGCAGAAGTGGTAAAATGAAGAGCCGTTTGGGAGCCGAAAGAGCCGGCTCTTCTTGGTGAGCTGAGCCAAATGATCTGGCTCACTAAAAAGAGCCGGAATTCCCATCACTAGGATGCACCATTCTATCAGGCGTTTTTAACTGCAACAAGCTAGCTAGCTTTCACATTAGCAGTTTAGAGTTATAAACACAATAACTAACGTTAGTAGAAAGATATATATATAACGTTGTGTTAGTGGGGGCAGTTTGATAAGCCGACCAACTGACTTATCTAGAGGTTAACTGTAACGTCATATAGCCAAATCACTCAGCTACTCACGCTTCAGTCGGATCTGGTTCTGTCCGTCTTCACTTCCGTCCCAGGACAGAGAGTCCCCGACAGGTAGCCGGCACTTCCCGCAGATGAAGACCACAGGTCCGTCCTCCTCCTCCTCATCCTCCTCTTCTTCTTCTCGGCCAAACAACTTCTCTTCGATGGCAGTGGAGTCTATACTGGACTCAAACGTGGCGTTTACAAGTTTCTGTCGGTGTTTTAACAAGTTTAATCTCGACGCCATGTTTTACTAGTTTCTCCCAAACAAGACGAGAAGCTGTTTGAACTTCTTCTTCTTCTCTGGTGAGCTGTTTGAGCTGTTTGAACTGACGCGGGTCGTTGATGGGTTGAAGTGGAGATCCCTGAAGTATCCAGGCGACGCGAGATGACTATTGTTCTGTACTTCCGCTTTCGTCTGTAAGGCAAGGCAAGGCAGCTATAGTTGTAGAGCACATTTCAGCAACAGGGCAATTCAAAGTCCTTTACATAAACATTCAAGAACATTGCGACAAAGTGCAAAAGAACATTAAGAAATAATTAAAACAGTCATAAAAACATAAAAAAAACTTAAAGATTAGAAAATAAAAACAAGCTAAAAATAAAAGCTAGGATTGAAGCTAAAATAGAATATAAAACACAAGAGTAAAAGCTCTAGGGCAGTATAAGATCATTATCTGGTTTAATAAAAGGCAGCAGCAAACAGGAAAGTTTTAAGCTCTGTAGAGATAAAAATCGAAGTTGCGTTAATGCGTTAAAGAAATTAGTGGCATTAAAACGAATTTGCATTAACACGTTATTATCGCGTTAATTCTGACAGCCCTAAAAATATATATATATTTTATATATATATATAATATTATATTTAGGATATTTTAATTAAAAAATATTTAATATATATGTTTATTTGTGGGCTGGTGGCTTTTATAGAGATATGTTTTCAAAAGTGGTCATTCATCCTGTCAGTCATTTATCATGCGTAAATATAAAATAAATAAAAGTATGTCCCTCAGAATGCATCGCTCACAGGTCTATTACGAAAAAAACAAGAAAGAAAGAAGGAGAAATGTGTAGGGGACAGAAAAATAATCATAAAAATAAACAGCAATACCAAAAAGATATACAAATAAAAATTACTGATTCCCCAGGGCAGTTGGGTAAAATCAATCAACTCCAATGACATATATTGGCTCTTTTATCACATATCCTATGTTCATTTTTGTTAGTATGCAATATGTATGTATACATACATCATATATATAAATACAAAATAATGTAGTCTATGTAATTGTTCATACAAGGTTCTTCATATGCATGACACGTATGATTGGAGATGGTTACAAAAAGATTCACTAGTGTTATTCAGCATTCAACAATAAGATACAGACTCCACCAGGTGACTATTGGCTAAGATTTGAAAATGTGGTTTTAAAGGAATACATCACCCCCATAATGACCATATGTATATCAATTACGTACGCCTTGTTACCTTGAATTCTTGAAGAAAATTTAACTTTTCTTGCATGTATCCATAATAAACCCATTTAACAACAGAAAAACTATATTAAAACATCAGTTTACAAACTCTCACACATCCAAGACTCATTTATCCAGTCATATACTCAGTACCTCCCAAATACGCATTTCCTCTGAAACCTTACTATTTATAACGCTTCCGCATAAAACAGCCTCACACTTTTGCAGGTGGGTTTTGGGGATTATTCATTCGCCATGGAGGCATGTGAATAAAAAAACAATGTTTTCTTCAAGAATTCAAGTTAACATGGGTTGAGCGATTGATATACAAATTAACATATAGCAAAAATGTAAATTTATATACATATTTATGCATGATAAATGTTAAATAAGTGCAGAATGTGGATACTGATCTTGCATTGATGAGCAGATGTTTTCCTCTCTTTCGCTGCAATGCTAAATAAAATGAAAATAATCATCACCAAAAAACATGATGACTTGTAAAGACACCGGATCAGTCCATTAAAAGGTTTGTTAAAACTTGGCAGGGCCAGCTCTATATTGTTGGCTTAAAAGTGTTTAGTCAGTTTCATTACAATTTACACTTTTATTAACGAATAAGTGCAGCGGGGCAGATGAAAACGTTACAGGGGTGAAAAGTGTATTTCTTTCTTTATTTGTTAATTTGTTATACCTCAATGCATAAAATGAGGATTTTTTTCATTCCATTCATTCATTTAGTCATTATTACATAAGTTTCTCATTAAGTGTGTGTGTAAGTGTGAGACTTCTTACTCCAAGCTTTTCCACTTTAGTGGTAAAAAGGTTACATCTCAGGAGAACCTAACGTGAACTATCTTGATCTAATCTTTATCTTTGGGAGCCAAGCGGAACGTGAACCGGAAACACATTGTGAGAGCTTTATTTATTTTATTTTTTTAAACGTACTTCACCACCTGTTTTATTTTTAGTTATTCAATCTATCACAAATTTAACAACAAAAAAAAAATGAAAATCGTTGTTGTTACCAGCAGTAGCTGCGACATTTGCTCCATCTTGTGATTGGCTTGTGACCCGGAAGTTATTAGTATGATTTTCGGGAGCGCGAAACAGGAAGACGAAAACTGTTGTCATTTGTTTCTATAGCTACAGGATCACCTGGGGGTTATAATAAGCTATAGCTGTGGTTTCCTTTTCATTCATCATGTGTGAAAAGATCAAGAAGGTATCAGTGTTGTTGTGCTAACATGACTTTATAAGTTAATACAGTGTTTACAGTGTTACAACCTCCTGTCTCCTGTCGCTCCTCAGGTGAACAGCTGGCTCAGCTCTGTGTTTGGAGATCAGCCGGTGCCTCAGTTTGAGGTCAACACGAGGACGGTGGACATCCTGTACCAGCTGGTCCGGTCCAGTGAAGCCCGGTGCGGGGACACAGCTCTCCTCACTGAAGACCTCCAACAGAAAGCAGCAGAGTATCAGGCTGAGGGTGAGACACACTGACACATCTGGATGGTGGACTGAGTGAAATATACATTTCAGTTTTCAGAAGTGTCTAATCTGTTTGTAAATGTAGCCTATATTATCATATTAGATAACACAATGTAGTCTAATATATCAATAAATGGGTACTGTAGATAGACAGAGGAAAAAATGTTAATGTTGATGGATAGATACTGTAATCTGTACAGTATGTTGGCTGTATGTTTCTGCATACATTACAGCTCCATACATACAGCCATAATAATTTTTCTCAGTTATGATAACAATATACTCACTAAAGTAATAGCTGCAGTTCTGAGAACACAGTGACATCGCTGCAATAAAGTGTCATCATGGGGCAAGACACAGGTCGTAAACAAGACACAGTTTAGCCTGGACTGAACTGTCAGGAATATTTTCCTTCATTATTACACAGGAAAACCTACAGGTCATAGTGGGTTTCTTTTAAGCAATGCTGCCACCCAGATCTCAGCAATTATTGTGGTGAGTACAATGTTGTTATTACAAGGAATGATGGCCCAAACTACGATAATAAGACCCAAGTTGCAGGGCCGGCTTAAGGCATAGGCCATATAGGCGGTCGCCTAGGGTGCGGTCTTCTTGGGAGCGCTGGTCGCCCCCCTAATTAATCAATTAATAAATAAATAAATACATTAAAAAAAATCCCTCATTTTATGCATTGAGGTATAACAAATGAACAAATAAAGAAAGAAAAATACTGTAACTTTTTCTTCTGCCCAGCCGCACTTATTCGTTAATAAAAGTGTAAATTGTGGTGAAACTGACTAAACACTTTTAAGCCAACAATATCAGGGATCAATTGTTTGTTTATATTATAATAAATACAGTTATTTATGAAAATATTCATTGTTGTCTTAAAACCATTGTGATGTCTGATGTGTGTTGCGGTTTACAGGACTAGGGTTCTGGGGGGGTTAGGTGACGGCGGGGGGGGGGTCTCCAAATCTGAATTTGGCCTAGGGCACCAAAAGGGTTAGAGCCGGCCCTGCCAAGTTTTAACAAACCTTTTAATGGGCTGATCCGGTGTCTTTACGTGCTTCACTTTACTGTTTGCAGTAGTGTATGACAGTCCATTAATTCCCACCATAAAGTCTTCACAGCATTTTCACAGAACTCATCTGTGTTTCCTCCATGTAGGTGCTCATCTCCGTGATGTTCTTCTACAAGGTGTAGGTCTGTCCTGTTCAAGCTTGTCAAAGCCCGCTGCTGACTACCTGTCTGCTTTAGTGGACACTGCCATGGTGCTGGGAGTCAGAGACACATCACTGTGCAGGTACACCGTCATTCCACTGTTGAAGTCTGTTTTCGTTTACTATTTTCTCTTGGTTACTAGTTTCCTTGATGAAGATACCATTGAGAGATTTCACAGTTGGATTTGTATTTCTTGTCTAGCTTCATGCCAGCAGTGAACAACCTCACCAACGAGCTGCTGGAAGAAGAGAAGTCAAACAGGAGACTTGAGAGGGAGCTCAGGGCGCTCAGCAAGAGACTGGGTGCTACTCTGGTGATGCGGAGCAGCTTACAAGAGTAAGGACAAACATGGATGCAGAGGATGATGACTTTGGCATGTTGATATTACTACGGCTTTGTATCATTGCTATAGTAAACACACAGTCCTGGGCTATGACATACAGTGTTTAGGCACATCCCCTTACAACAGTCATAAACCATTTGCCTCTACACACTCATCTGTAATCAGTGTTCTTAATTTTCTTCAGGGACATCAACAAAACTGTCAAATCACAGTCGGTGGAGAGCGCTAAAGCGGAGGAGAGAATGCTCCACATGGATTTTGTTACGGCAAAGGCTAAAGAGCTCAGCAGCAGGCGGGAGAGGGCAGAGGTATGTTGTGGTGTTATTCTATTTGTACAATATACTGCTCTTGAAAAGGATAAGGTGGAAAATGGCCAGATATTTAAAGAGGACCTATTATGCTTTTGTGATTTTTTCTCTTTCCTTTAGTGTGTTATATCGTTTTTTGTGCATGTAAAAGGTCTGCAAAGTTATAAAGCCCAAAGTCCACGCCAAAGGGAGTTACTCTCCCCCACAGAAACACTGCTCGTGAACTGCCTGAAACACCTCGCTTGAAGTCCCGCCTTTTTCTTCTGTAACGTGGTGATGTCACCCAGTAACACACTTTGTGCCTAGTGGCTAGCCAAACAAAGCTAAATGATTAAAAGAGGTGCTGCAGCACAACCGGTACGAGAAAAATGAAGCGTTTTTTTTGAACATTAACGCATGTAAACATGTTGTGGTAGAAACCCCAAATACAAGTATGCACCTGAAAATAGGTCCCTTTTAAGAGTTTTACATTTCACCCTGTTTCATATCAAATATTCATGTCTTAGCAGGAGGTTTGCTCTGGGTGAGAAAATGAAGCAAAATTGTACTAATGACAACTTGCTATGCAGCCTGAAGAGGAATTAATTATTGGTGTCCTCAGCCACCAGTTAGAGAAAATACCAATCAACACAAGCCCAAAAAAACAAAAATCAAACAACCAATGGCATAAAAATACTCAATTAGAAGGGTGAAACATGGAGAGGATGAAGAGAGTCTTCTAGAAAACCCTCTGCCAGCATCTAGCAGTGGGAAATAACAAACTTCAGAGTATGATAGCTGATACGCTATGCAGATATATTACTTCAATCAATTTATAGTTCAATAAAGTTGCCACTGAAAAAAAAATACCAGAATGCTTCTAAAGATGTTACCAAAGGTGCAGAAATTGCTCTCTGAAAAATAGCAAATACCACTACCACTTTTATTTTGTTAAGAAAGACAGACTGTAGTACAATGCAGGTATAATGTGGGCACCAAGTTACTGACTCTGGTTTAGAGCACAGAGATGCTGCAGACAGGCCCAACGATTAACGCCGTGGTATCATTGTCTGTTTTATTCTCTTCTATCAATCCTGCAGGCTCAGCTCGTGTCCAGGAACATGGACAAGTCTATCACCCACCAGGCTATTGTGCAGCTCTCTGAGGTAATTTCAGCTGTTCCACATGCAACACGGTCGAGCACCAACGGTAATGAAAACACTTTCTGCTGTCAGGGTTTTGAAATGCGTCATCTTATTTGTCTCTCTGTAGGAAGCCACCGCGCTGAAACAAGAAATAATCCCCTTGAAAAAGAAAATAGAGACTTACATGGACTTAAGCCCGGTACGTTTGTTTCCAGTTTGTCTCATTACAGTTCCAACAACCAAAAGTTTGATGTTTATGTTTTTATGTGCGTAGTAAAAATTAAACCAACTTGACAGAAATGGGTGAATCACGTCTGAATATTTAGAGATGTTTCTGTATTTGACTTTATGTAATGTTTTTTTTTTTTACCTTCTAATCCACAACAGAGCCCGTCTCTTGCTCAAGTGAAAATAGAAGAAGCAAAAAGAGAGCTGGTGAGTATCTTAATAGTTTATTCAATGATGGATGAGATGTGGTTGTTTACTTTTTATTTTAATGCCACATTGTGTTTCCTCGATTACAGGCAGCAATCGATTCCCAACTGGAGATGAAAATGGATTTCAAGTGAAGATAATGTTTCCTCTTTTGAACTGTAAATTCTGTGTTTGAAAAATAATAGTCATTGTTGTAAAGGCATAAATGGTTCCCTCTGACAATCTGTCCTTTTGCATTTTAATGCAGTTTCTACGATTGCGTCGCCCTCAAGCAAAATCACACGACTGTCTCCTTCTTTTGAATGTTCTAAGTAAATAAAGCAACCTCCCTAGACAGGAAATGTGTGTCCACCACAGCTGATTTCCTTGAAAGAATTGTACGTTAAAAGAAAACTATTTTGATTTATTAGCAATTCACAGTTGAGAAAAAAAATGTTTTTGTGCTCTTTCTTTCCTTTGGTTGGACCTATTCAGTTTATCTCCCCCTCTTCCTGTTCGTAACAAAACATCATTAACACTAATCAAATGTTTTGTCTTTATTTTCTAGTCTCTGCTATCTAATCGAGGGGTTGTGTTCCCAATTTGAACAAGTTTTTAACAACAGGCCTTGTGAGAATTTTTCTTTGATCAAAGTTTGTCTGCCAGATACATATTAATTATTCGCGTCGGGCCAAAAGCAGAGAAAACACTTTACATTTACATGAACACTAGTAGTTGTTAGTTAATTAAATAAGTACTTATATACTGTATGTAATTTCTACCTTATCCTTAAAGATCCCATATTATAAAAAAGTGAGATTTTCATGTTTCTTTATTATAAAGCTGGCTTAAGTCCTATATAAATATTGTGAAAGTATCGAAACGCTCAATCCACAGGGAAATACACACAGCCCGTATTCAGAAACTCTGCATTTGAAACAAGCTGTAAGGATTTCTGTCCATTTGTGATGTCACAAATATACAATATTTAAACCCTTTACACAGATTTAAAAGTAAAATTCTAAATGTGTCCCAGTTTATTCCTGGTTGCAGCGTATGTGAATGTCATCAGCTGATAGGAAGTACACATGGACCCAATCTGTTGCATAGCAACACAATTCTGTTGCAATTTCATCGCAATTCCGACGAAATGCGCTAAAACGGAGCATTTAAGACAGAGGGTAAATACAGGCATATTCAGGCAGACAGTATGCGGAAAATAAAGTTTTTTTTAACATTACAGCATGTAAACATGTTCTAATAGAAAAATAAAATACAAGTATGAACCTGAAAATGAGCACAATATGGGACCTTTAAGTGGAATAGGAGATTGCTGACAATAAGGCAGCCTTACGATGGGTCAAAAATTAGTTTTTCTAATTCTTATTTCTTTACATAAGACCACACATCTACATATTTCTGAACTGTTTTTCACAATAGCTCAAGACATGAAAATAGGAATGTTATGAGTACATTAACTCAAGTACATTTTCTGACTTTCTTTGTTTGGACCTACATGGTTGAATCTTTGAGTTTGACAACAAAATTCCACAGGCTTTGGAGGGATAACAGCACATGAAAGGGGGTTTTGGAAAGACTCCCTGGGTGCCTGAAGCTAAAGTACAGAGAATGGAACCAACTAGGGGGCCTGTTGTCCAGTTTGTATGCAAAATATCACCTCTCAGTTCCTCCCCCTGCCAGTCTTCTGAGCATGGAGACCCCAGCGTCTCTGTCAGTTTGACTGTTGTAGGTCTGCGCTGCAGTCTGACACGTAGATTGGCCGGTTACCATGGAGTGGGTCATGGATGTGGGCCGGGGAGCAGTTTACCCAGTAGGCCCCCTGCTTCATTCAAAGGCACCGTGTTTAGGGCATCGACAGTCTATGAAAAGAAACAGAATCAAAATATCATTCCACTGAAGTCATCTTGGGACACTCACAGACCCACACAAAGCATCTTTTACATTATGCTGTCTATGGTTTGGGCACTGGCTCTATCTTTGGCTATCTTTGCCTTTTAATTTGAGGGCTGCTCTCTTGAACAAAAGATTATAGTATTTTTCTTCCAGGTGTATTTAAAGTTTATCTCTTCCTTTTTACATTGACTCTGCATTATTCATTTTGCGGGGGGCAGATATTACACAATCTTCCAAATACAGCCATGGAGGACACAACAAAAATCAAAAATAAATAAATAAATGACTTGATAAATAAATATGCCATTAAATTAACCAAAAATAATATTTAAAAGAAATGTAGGCATTAATTAATTAATAAAATGTGACATAAATTGATATTTCTGTTTAAATTAGCTTCTTTTTTTTTTTTTTTTTAGCTTTGTATTACTTCCCCTATATATCTACTCTGCTATTTAATTTCCCCTTATATTTTTTTATTTATTCATGTATTTCTATTAACTTTTAAATGTATGTATTTATTTTTACATTTAGGTTTTATTTATTTTAGACTGATTTTTTTACATGTATTTATTCATTATTTAATTGTATTTATTCATTTATGTATTTTTTTTATTAACTTTTAAATGTATGTATTTATTTATTTTAGATTGATTTTTTACATGTGTTTATTCATTATTAAATTGTATGCATTTATGTATGTATTCTATGCAATTATTTATTCATGTATTTTTATTAACTTTTAAATGTATGTATTTATTTTTCACTTTTATGTTTTATTTATTTTAGATAGATTTTTTTACATGTATTTATTCATTATGTAATTGTATTTATTCATTTATGTATTTTTTATTCACTTTTAAATGTATGTTTTTATTTATTTTAGATTTATTTTTACATGTGTTTATTCAGTATTAAATTGTGTGCATTTATGTATGCATTTTATGCAATTATTTATTGATTTATTTATGTATGATTTTCCCTTTTCACCTATAGCGAGGCTAAGAAGAAAAATCTAGGCAAATACAGCAACACAAAAAAAATGTAAGATTTTTGTTTATTTACACATGTTAAAATCAAATAACTGACATAAAAATAATGGGGAATTGAGGAAAAAATGCTTATTGATGACCTCTACCTAAATAATATTAAACAAATTCACACTGTTAGAAGTATATATAGGCCTATATATGTTATGACATAAAACACACATAACATTCAAATTTGTGCCTTTTAGTTTAAAGTCGTGGGACTGAAGGAAGAGAAAGAAAAGCAGAGGAGAAACCTCACAGAATGAAAGTAGTTTGCCATAATCCAAAAAGCAAACATGTGCCTCCTCATCGGTGCCAGTGCGTCACAGCACTCAGTGCGTCGCCTCTCTTCCTTTAAAATACTTTTATCTGCCACGCCCACTCTATAATTCCCACTCAGCTGTTACTGGAAGTCCAGTTTCAGTTTTCCACATGGATCTACTCTCAAATCTGCGGTGTTGAACAGTAGCAGAGTCGGACTGAGGAGTCGGATTAATTCACCTTATCTGTCACTTTGGACCAACTTGTTGCGCAGCTGCTATTTCTAACCTCCTCTCTCTCTCTCTCTCTCTGTGGTGCTGCAGGGTGGACAGGAGCTGCTCTTATTCACCAGCACACAGCCGCTGTTTGTGCTTCATCGGTGCTATTTTCAGAAGGATGAAGCAGTGGCTTTCTCAACTACTTTCTAACTACTTTTTTTTAGTGCGTAAAGTGTGTTTAATATGATCTCAGAGACAGGGGATGCGAGTCATGAGCTGGACGCGTCTTTGCCACAGCAGACTGGACTGGAGCCACAGCCTCTTCTACCTCACTTTACTCCTGTGGACCAGACGCATGACTGGACTGGCTGACTTCTCAAGTAAGATGATGATGATGGTGCAGTTGGAGGAGGAGGATAAATCAGGATGAGACTGGTTAAATATCACAGAAAGTGTTGTTACTTAGGTTTGGCATATGGGGCTATAATAGCTATAGTGGGGGAGTGAAACATATTTGTACAGATGATACATGGTGTAATTAATAAGGTGGTTTTTAGTTTTTTTCCCACATTGCCAGTGTTCCTAAAATACCATTAATTTGTCCCAAAAATCTCACTTTAGATTTGGCATGGGTCTAAGATAGGGTATGCTGTAGTTCCCAACCTTTTTTCTTAAGGGACCCCTATTCTAAACTAAAAACTGACAACCCCTGACATATTTTATGGATATTCAATACTATATTCCTGTGAGTATAGTGTCAGAGATGAGTTGTCCTGTTATTTTTTAGGATTTTCATTTTTTTTCAATATTATATTTATTGTTTTTTTGTTCATTTTGAAACAACAGAACAAACATTCACAAATGTCCCCAATAACAACATTCTCGATACAAAGAAACTTAACAAACCTAATATTAATATAAAATAAGCCAGTATAGATACAGGAAAAACACATTATATACAAAAAATAGATAAATAAGTTTAAAAGAATATACACAAGTAAAAAAATGAAATTAAAAACAATAAAATCAAATAAAATCTATTCATATATACATATATATACTGTATACATATATACACACATATACGCACACGCAGTATATACACATACAAAAACACATATAATTAATTAAATTTTTTAGGAACTTCTAATACAACTCTCTGTCTTTTTTTTCGTAAAATCAGACATACTTAATAGACTTCTTTTTTTTGACAAATTCAATATTTTCTTCTCCCCGACACTTGGCTATTATTCTATTAGCAGCTAATGCAGGATGAGGCTGTTTAACAGAAAGGGAAGGCTCTGTGAATATAACTTATGTTCAGGTTTTCACCGTGCCCTTATCATATTTATATCTTAAATAATAATCCAAACTTTAAAAATAACAATTTCATTTAGTTTTCTTCACAGAAATACAATGAAATGCTGAGATATAAGCCAACCGTATATTTAAAAAAAAAAAAAGTTGTCTTACACTCCTTAAAATCAAGAAGGCCTCACGACCCCCCGTGAAGCTTTGGCGACCCCTAATGGGGATCAGGTCCCCCAGGTTGGGAACCAGTGGGGTAATGTAAAAGATACAGTCAGTGCGAGTAAAATACACGTGTTAGAGACTACCGATGCCTGAGAGCAGCCATTCTCTGCATTGTTTTACGTAGACAGTGTTTTTTCCCATGTTTCATCTAAACTGTGCATCTAATCTAATCCGAGTCATGCAAGAATCCTTTTCTATAAGACAAATAATGTTGACATCTCAAGATGAGGGACTGTGAATCACAAGTAACTTAATCACTTCTACACACCATGCAACAAAGGTGGGTTATATTAGGGTGAATGCCAGTTGGCGGAGTTTGCCACCCAGGAACGAGATCTGGCAGTCAGCACTTTGATGGGAAAGTTTTCAAAGCAACATGAGACAACTAACAGAGCTCAAAAGAGGCCAAACAAACTGATCCAAATCCACAGATGCAGCAGATTGAAAAAAGCTAACTAGTTTTTCAATGCTATTAAATTGCCTAAAAGTTAGAATCTTTTTCAATGAAGTTGTTTAGTTGTTGTGTCTATTTCTACCCCTGTATGTAATAGTGGATTTAGTGGGGCCCCTGAAGCACACCCTGTCTGTGATTGTCTGTGCCTTATGATTAAAGGAACCATGTGTAACATTTGGGGTATATCTATTAGCAGAAATGGAATATAATATTCATAACTAACTACTAGCTTAGAATGAGCCCTTCATATGGAGCAGGTCCTCTTTACGGAGTCCGCCATGTTGCTCCGCCATGTTTCTACAGTAGCCCAGAAAGGACAAACCAAACACTGGCTCTAGGGAGAGCCTTTAGTGTTTTTATGTTACCTGAGGACCACTGTAGTTTTCCGACAAAGCTTGTGAAACTGCGGTAACGTGAGCCGCAGAGTGCAAAAGCCGCCGTCTGACTACCGTTGCTCCTAATGTAGTGTTATTATGGTAAGGAGGAGTGAGCGGAGGGGTACTCAGTCGGTTGCAATCTGCAACCACACCGCTAGATGCCGCCAAATCCTACACACTGCACCTTTAAGGGGATTTAAAGGAGTACTCCAGTGATTTTATATTGCCCTTCTATAAAGTTTGGGGGCTCACAAGAGACAGACAAAAATAAATTAATGGCCTGACTTTGTACTTTTGTATGGGCCAATCTCCAGAAATTTGGGATCCTACATTTCCCATAATCTAACTCAATAGCATTCAAACTCCACACATCCAATTCATAATGCAGGCTTTCAAACTTTAGAGTACATTAAACCACTGTTTCCACAGACTGACTAGTACTTCTCATGTCAAGTAAATTGAACGTCATCAAATCGGTGTCTCTTTAATGTATTCCAGCGTAACCAGTGCTTTTTTGTTTTACAGACTACCTGTCCAGGATCATCACCAGCCACTCTGCTCAGGCGTGTGACGGACACCCTCTGCGACTCCACTGTCCACGCCACTCCACCATCTCCATCCAGTCCGCCTTCTACGGGAGCGGCGAGGCCCAGCTGTGCAGAGCTGACCCAGACTCTCGGCTCAGAGCCCACAACCACAGCTGCTCAGCTTTTACTGCTCTACAGGTGCGTTTTATATGTAGGGATACTCCCACTGGGTCACTCGTGTATATATGGGAGTGTTTAGCTGATTTATTGGAGAACTTTTCTCCACATATGTGTTTTAGTTTAGTATAGACACACTCCACCGTTAGATGAGCTGGCTGGTGAAGCTGCTGACTGATTAATAGTAGATTTATGAAGGTTATCTTCCATTTGTCAGCCAGTTAGTGCATCTTTTCTGCATCTGATTTGTGTCAATGTGGACATTGAATCCTGGGAGTTGGTAAATGCCGACTTTCCCTGGTGTTTGCTGTGCAGAAGCTGCTGTCAGAGTGTCAGAGCCACAGAGATTGCCAGTTGCCCGTCAACCACCTGCTGTTTGGGAAGGACCCCTGTCCTGGCACCACCAAATACCTCCATGTGGACTACATGTGTAAACCAAGTGAGTCCAGCAGCTCTATTCCTATTTGTCCCTACCTTTTTTTTATTGTGATATCCCCTCACAGTCAACTTATTCTCCCTGTTTCAGCACATACACATTTACTGGTGGATGAGCATGAAATAGCTATACACAAATATCTAACCCCCACTGCCAACACCCCCTTCACCTCTTCATCCTTATTGTTTTTTCCCCTCGCTCAGCTGAACACAAAAGACATGTGGTGTGTGAGGGGGAGAAGATGATGCTGCGCTGTAAGCCCCCCAGGCTTTTGAACATCTACGCAGCTGTCTACGGGAGAAGTCTGGACCAGACTGACACCTGCCCCTCAAACCTGACAAGACCACCCCCGTTTGGTGAGTCAACGGGATATTCAGTATTCTCCTGTGGTGGTAACTAACAGATGATTCCTCTCTGACAAGGCCAAGAATGGGTTGTGTTTAGAAACTACTTAAAGAGGAAAGTGTTGCCCAACAGGTAATCAGCAGTAAGTAACAGGTTTCCCCTACTCTAACAGTTTAAACAGGCAATATTTAGCATTTTGATATCATTTAATAATTATTCACATTCATTTTTGGAACCTTAGTAATAATTACTGTAAACAAACAAGGCCATCACTATATGAATTAGCAGCATCTGTTGGTGTTATTTTTGCAGTTACGATGATATTTCATGAAGTCAGATTATGCAGGAAATATGCCACTTGCTTTGTGGCAAAAAAAAATAATAAGATGAAAGTTATGAACAATAAGGGTGTTTGAAATCACAATCGTAACTATATTGTGCACTTACCATTTCCATTTGCTGTCCGACATTTTATTTGTGTCCAAATACTGAGTGTGAAAATGTATCCTAAGCTCAGCCATGGCTCAGCAAACATTTTGTACTTGTTATTGTAGGAAAATCACAGGTGTTACTAATAATATTAACGATGGCTCTGTTGTGTTCAAGTGTCCTCGTAAACCATGACAGAGAGCCAGCATGCACATTACCGGTACCCGGACCCTGGGCCCGAAGCAGCTATTTCAGGATTTTTATTATTTACATCTGTACTTTTCTGACTGTGACATGCCAAGTTGTATTCTGTGATAAAGGCCTATGGCAGATGGTGACATAAGTAAAAGTCCTATGGAAATATCAGCTCTAATCTGTTCACTAAAGCGATGGGGATTTATGATGGGAAATTTGGCTTTGGATTGAAGAGAAACACAAGTAAAAACTATACTTTTTTTTCCACTGCAGATATTTTGAAGTGCCATAACAGAAAAAGCACAGGTGTAACTAATAACATCAGTAATGACTTCATTTCCTGTGTGTGTGTGCCTCGGACACCGTTAATGTTATTGAGTACATCTGTGCGTTTCCTGGTATGAGAAAAAGGCCTATAGTGTACAAATGGTGTGAGATAAAAGCTAGATTTCATTGTCATTTGTTAGTTCTACCAAATTATACTAGTTTTACAATGATGTGACACAATGCTTTAAAGTATCTGGACATCGGATGCTTTAGAATAAGCAAAAACTATTTGGAGATGACATTAAACTAACACAGATACACTGAACTATTTGCTTTGCTAGAAAAAAGAAATCACTGGGCTGCCAAAAAAGTTGATTTAATTGTTGTTAAACTACAACCAAACTCCAAACTATTGGAGTGTGTCAGTGTGTTTCTTATTCAATGCCTAGCTCTCTGAGTTTCTCTTTGCTGCTCCCAACAGAGTGTCTGAACCACGAGGCCGTACACTTGGTGTCCAAGTCCTGCTACAGCAAACAGAAGTGTTCTGTTCCTGTCGGCAACCAGACCTTCAGGGACCCCTGCTTTCCAGGAACCAGGAAGTACCTCAGTGTGGTCTATTCTTGTGGTAGGACTCTTTCTGCTTCCTCATTCACTAGATACAATTACCACCAAGTTGATGAATTAGAGAGTTCAAAATAGGAACAGGCTTCCGTGACGTTATCCTATGCATAGCTCACGTCATGTCTGTTTTTGTTTCCCCCTCATTCATCACGTGACGGTTCTCTCTGTGAACATTTGTAGTTTCCCTATCTGCTGTTCTCAGCCATATCACACCCAACAACACAGTAGCGGGAAATAATAATACACTTGTGAGCTCAGATTTGCGATTTAAAGGCTGGCATCCTGGTAAACTTCCTGCGATTGCCACAAAATGCCAGTGAGGTCATGCAGCAACATTGTTCATGTATGAAAGATTGAAGATTTGAATTTATGGCCTGGTTGACATGATTCTTCTGACTGGCTCTGTTGGCTCCATCTAGCACGAAACAATGTGTGTTAACCTTGTAGACCGGCTATCGACACAATTCATTGTCGATAGCTCCATTGTCGGCCCAGTTTGTGCAGAGGTTTGGGTGTGGGAAGTCTAGATTCACTCGTACACAGTCATGAAATCGATATCAATTTGTCCACAGCCATGTAAAGACTCTTGTGTCTTCCTTCCAGTAGTACCGCAGACTTTACTAAAGGAGGCAGACCCTTCCGTATTCAGCTCAACCTCGCCTCCTACTGTGGAAACAGAAAAAGGTAACCGCATCACGCCATCTGTTGCACTTTCAGGGCTGCGTTCCAAATCACATACTTTTAGTACATACTGCAGCTGCCCTTACAAAGTATGTACTGTTGCATGCAGCATACAATTGGGACATACTACTTCGTCATAACATTGCGTCTTGAACTTTGACCCTCTTTGGTTGTCGGTTGCCAGAAAAGCATTCTGGCTTGTATACTGCAAATTACATCCTGGTATTTTTGTCTTTCTGCATTTGTCATACTATGTATTGGAACATACTAAATGTTTTTCTGGCATACTAAATAGTGTGCTAGTATGGGTATGTAGTAAGGTTTTCTGTGCCATTTAATCTGACATCATAATTCAAATGTTTACAGCAGCTCCTCCTGCAGATCTGGAGGAGCCCTTCCCCAAAGGGTCAAGAAGGCCAGACCACTCAGGAGCCATGATGAGCAACTCTCTCCTGACCTACGCCTACATCAGAGGTAGACATTTCTCACATGCACACATTCATGAATGCAACATGTAAACCCACGCCTTATCTCCTTTCCTTTATTTCCCCACACAGAGCATCCAGAGATGGCAGCGCTGCTGTTCACCTCCAGCGTATGCATTGGACTTCTGCTCACACTGCTGGCCGTGTCGGTCCGAGTGACCTGCAGAGAGCGGAGAGATCACAGGCTCGCACCCAGGCCTCGTAGCCAGGCTGTCAACTGCCAGGAGGAGGACGATGAGGACGATGAGGATGAAGAAGATGATGACGACGACGAAGAGGGAACAGAAAGCTCTTTAATCTCAACCGCTGAAAGGAAGGCGATGCACGGCTGGGAGGAGGTGACTTATGTGAGCGAGGCAGCAGAGCGGGCGGAGAGGATTGAGCGCAGGGAGATGATCATACAGGAGATATGGATGAACGCCTATCTGAATGGCAGCCCATGTTAACTAAACTGTGACCCCCGTGGGTGCTATTCAGCACCTTCAGGATTTTTTTTTATCAGGATTCTCTGCAGCAGCTCCCAGCATTTGATTATTAACAAACCAAGACACTTTTTCATTTATTTTTTTTACACTGTAAAGCAATTTGTCGTGTGTTTTTCCATTTTTTGCAGGAGTTTGCTCAGTTTATGAAAAATGTAATGTTTGGATGAAACTGCAGTAACTAGCCATATTTGAAGGATCAACAGGGTTTAATGCTATAAAATGGGTGGTCACACAAATTCTGTAATTGTTTAAATGTTGTATTTATTCACATCCACTACTAAATGAAGCTCAGATTTTCAGGTTGAAATACTGTTTACTGCTACAAAAACGCTAAAATCACAAAAGGTTGCCACATTCATTCAAGTCAAATCAGTTTAATTTACATAGCCCAATATCACAAATCACAATTTTTTTCCTCAAGGGGCTTTACAATCCGTACAGCATATGGGAAAACGGACAGACATGCAATAGACCAGTGGTTCTCAGCCTTTTTCGTGTCAAGGACCCCTAAATGATACACATAAGGTCACTGACCCACATTTGCCTCAGTGACCGCCATCTGAAAAGATTTTGGTTAGTTGTAAACTACAGTTGAGGAGATAACGGTGGAGGAAGAAAAAACATGTGAAGCCTATGATCAGAATATTCACTGACCACCTTTCTGGGGTCCACCTGGAACTCTCTCAACCACTGCGATAGACAAACATAGTAAAATTACAGTATGAGCAATCAGGATGACAAAATCGATCGAAATAGATTGTAAACATATGAAGGATATGGATCCGGGAGCATCTCCCAGCTGCTGCTAAACAGAGCTGAGCCACATGACCTCCTCTCAACCATGGAGACCTGGAAAGAGGCAAAAACTCAAGCACACCATTCACACAGGTAGGAGAAAGGAAACAAACACACAAAGAGAGAGAGAGAGAAACACGAGAGTAGGGGCTGAGTCTTCTGGAGGATGAAGATCCAGATCCAAAGAATGGAAGGTTAGAGACTGGTCAATTATCATTTTGAGACCCTGGATCACAATGTGGTTTCTTAGAGGACTAGAACTTATACAGTTTTCAACAGGGCCTGTTGCTGCATTGAAAAGAGCCAGAGCCAGGATTGTTTACCAACTGCAACTGTTAAAGTTGACTGACCAATGTGGCATTTACAAGGACAGGCTAGTTTCGCCTCAACTTTAATAATAAAGTGATCCGACATCACAGATGTGACAGGAGAGATAGTCAGAGGAATAAGGGCCAGGTGGTCTGTAGAGTACCGCAAGGTGGGATGATCGGAGTCTGTTGACCTGGACAAACATAGTTGATAGGAGATGGTTTTAATAAAAGAGCCTCAAACTAGCTGAATTGAGGTCGGAGGTTAAATTTAAAATAGACTTATAGATAAAGGCAACACACCGAGCAACATTGGCGTTGGTGTATTCAGGTGGGGAAGCTTCATTTAATGGATTCACACGAGCCATGTTTTCACATAAACCCATCATATCCACACTGTGCTTAAGATATTATCTATTGGTAAGGCTTTGGTAGACATTGATCTAATATCTATAAAACCAAATTTGAGGGTCTTGTTGGGGCTACAGCTCTCATTAGTAGGCCAAGATGTCAGTGGCCTGCATGTGACAATGTGGAGATACAAGTGTGATTACCTTAGATATTTAGTGTCAACATCTAAGGTAATCCACGGTATTATTACTGTACTGATTAATCCTAAAGGTAGCAGCTGCATCAGTGAAACTGCTAAATCACATAAAACCAAAGAACATCTGAGGGAACATGATCTGTCATAACACCCTAAGTTTGTCTAAAGCAACCATGAAACACAGTTGCTCTCATCTCTTAACTCTCTCTGGGTTTTAACACCAGAATGAAACGTTTTCATCATGGACAAATCTGAGGCTTAGTAAGTGTCAAGTGTTATCTTTTCCTAACAAAAATAGGCACATTAGTGTTATCCCTACAGTATGACTAACTACATTAGTGGTCGTTAAAATTGCCAGCTGTTCATACCGTAGACTCAAGCTATGTGTTCCAGTTTCTCCATGATCACTGTCTCTTTAAAGAGCCATCTGCATTCAATGTTACATCCAGGATGTTTTTTTTAATACGCAGTGTTCCTTGAAGCCGGGGCCATTCCTCTCTGAATCACTGCATCGACTCCATCAACTGTTCCACACAGTTTGATTAAACTCTCTCATATTGAACTCTACAACTTCCTCATCGCTGCTGGGACAAGAGCTGGAACGACCATCTACTGTGAGGCAACTTCCTGCCTCAGAGCAGCACCGACTTTCAGAGCAACTAACGGGAGACAAAGAGAGGAAAGGTGTAGCATCCTTGTCGAACTGTGTTCCAGTTGAGTCACTACCTGTATGAACATTGTTTAGACACAGGCTACATTGAAAACAATTCTATTTGATTTCCTCACACGATAAAAATGTACAATAATAAACTTAAATTTAATTGTTTGCACAGCTTCAATAAAAACTTTACAACAGGTTGAAAACAATCGGTAAAGGAAAGAAATACAGGCATCAGATTTAAGTTCAAATAAATCAGGTTTATAATGACATTGGCCAACATGTGGACATGATTACCTGTTCTGTCACACAGTGTCTCCAGATGTCTTCTTCACATTTCAGTCCAGTTAAAAAAATACAGTAGATATACACTTACTACGAACACATCTGCTGTGTATGGTATTCTCTGGAAGACGTCAAACATCACACTGAACAACAACAACAAACTGATTTAAGGATTTGTGATAATAAGGCATCTTAGTCAGTTGCATATAGAGATGTAAAGATCAGATCAGCAACTTTAAGGTGGAAATCTGAGTGGTAGCGGTCTTTATCTCGGTCCCCATTTGATGTTGGAGAGGCCTTGAAACTGTTTTCTGAGGGCCTGTCTGTCTGACCAATCTGAGTCCAGGTGGCTATCGTCGTCCGCCTCCTCCAGTTTCTGGAAATGTTACCAGGAGAAGGTTGGAAAGGCACATTCAGTAGAAACAGGAACATGTTTTTTTAATGTGTGCGCTTATTTAAAAGTCCATGAGCTCACCTTGAGCTCCTCCTGCCTCCTGTATTGATGCATCATCATCTGTTTCTGCTGCTCGTCGGTGATCAGAGGCTCTCTTGCTGGCGGCCCCTGCCCTTTCTGAAGGAACGGCAACATGGGTTACAGTTATTATCACTGCCTGCCATATATATACCGCAAAAATAGTCCCTTCAGATCGGCTGAAATGGCTCTCACCTTTTGGATTTTGACCACAAGCTTCGTCTTTTCGTTTTTGCCGATGTAGTCCTGCAGTTTTTTCCCCCTCTGCATCTCTTTGGCAGCCCACCATAGCTGGCACTCGTCCTCTGTGATCACCTGCAGAGATGCCTGAGGTACGGACAGATGGAGAGGAATGGAGGAGAGATTATCAAGGAGACAGTGAAGACAGATTCACCTCCAAATGTACCAAACAAGAGTACTGTAACTTGTTGTTGACTGAAAACTAATTTCATGTCAGCCAATAGCTGCGAGAAAAACTCTGATCACTGACCCAGGTTGAGTTGTTTACCTGTGTTCCTGATAGGTCTTCCCGGTCCTCAAACTCCATCCTGATAGGGTCATGAGGAGGCAGCCCCATGGGGTACACGATCATGACTGCACCCCTTAGTGGATCCAGAGCGTCCTTAACCGTCTCCATGGTGACACAAACATTAGCCTGAACTTGTTTCTGAAAGAGAGAGACAGATTGAATCAAAAGTATTGACCCTTGATGAACAAGACGATCAAAGGTTTAGTGTTTATACTCACTTTGGAGATCAGTGCCTTTGCATCCTCCACGGTTCTCATCAACACCTCTTTCATCTTGTCATTTGGAGCTGGTAGAAGGCAAAGAGGTGGATTGTCAGATTACCAAAACCCTTTTTTCTGATTGCATAGAAATTAAATTACTTTTTTAAAACATATTTTCATGCAAATTAAAAGAAATGCTCGGCAAATTAACCTCTTCACAAAACCTTTTGCGTTAGTATATCTGTATGTTATTCACAGTAGGGATGCACAAGGCCTAATTCAAAGCTACAACCACATGCAAAAGGACTTGTCTTCCTGACAACGTTAAGCATGCGTTTAGCATAATTTTCTTGTTAAACTACTTAGCCTACAGTCAAGAGTCACAGTCTTACCGTGTCCGTTCCTCCTCCCAATCTCATCCTTTCTAAATACCGGCCCTCCGCTGGGTACACACTTGTCCTCCCATTCATCCTTCAGTTTCAGCTCCACAATCTGCTCATCTGTCAGCCCCTGCATGTTGGGTGGCAGCGTGATGCCATGGTCTGCCAGCTCTGGGATCTCTGAGGGTTTTTCAGAAATTAACAAGCAAATCAATGTCAGTGCATCCTACTAGACTGAAATATCTTATTTATAATAATAATAATAATAATAATAATAATAATAATCTTTATTTATATAGCACTTTTCTAAACAAGGTTACAAAGTGCTTTTCAGAAAAATAAAAATAAAAAAAAGAAAGAAAATCAACAAAACAGAAAAAAATAAAAATAAAAAAATAAATCAGCAAAGAATAAAATACTTAAAAGAGGGAATATATATATATATATATATATAGTGCTATATTTGAGCATAAAGTAAATATGTCAAAGATACGTAGGGTGGTGACTCATAGGATTGTATTTCTGCCAAAGCTGCCAAGTTCAGTCTTGAGAAATGCTTGTCACGATGCACATGTACACGTGCAAGAAATGTTCATCAAGATGCACATGTACACGTGCAAGAAATGTTCATCAAGATGCACATGTACACATGCAAGAAATGTTCATCAAGATGCACATGTACACGTGCAACAAACAAAAAGCACTGATTCTGTCAGCTTCACAATGTTCCAATACAACCTTATTAGTCATCACCTTATCGCAAACTCACTGATCTGTGCAAACTTTTAGGTACGCACGTTGTCTGAGGATTGCGTTTCTCTTGAGAAGATTTAAAATAGCACTAAAGGAGTCTTAATCAATGAGTCTAAATCACTAAGACACATCTGATTTCTTATTTGGATAGTACTTTTACCATTTTGCCAAGCTTTTTAGCCATTTGCTTTTCATTTAGTCTTTTTAGTTGGGTGACGGTTAATAAAAAAAGCTTCTGAAAGCACACCTTCAGAGAGCATGTTTATTAATGCCAGTTGCATAGCCGGACAAAGGGCTAAACAAAGAAGGCAACTTCCAGCAATACAGAGCAGCTTATTATCTATCTATATCCTTAATCAGCCTTTCTTGGCAGACACAGTGACCTCAAAATTCTTTCTCTCACATGTAATCATAACCTGAAATTACCTTGTTTACACGCCTCATATATTTCACCTCAACGCTCATGTCAGTTTTATCCTGAGGGGTAATTACGTTGATATGGGAGTATCTGACCTGGCGTCATAATCCACATAGATACTACATCTTTTCTTCACCTGAGAGGAACGCCTTGTCCTCTATGATTTATCACACACGTGTGTCCTTTAAGTGCGTTCGGTGTTTACCTGTGGGGAGCGAGGGAGGTAGAGGGTTCATCTCCTTGTCCACCATCTTCTGGTGCAGGGCATTTCTTATTTGGAAATGACTTTTACCATTTTGCCAAGCTTTTTAGCCATTTGCTTTTCATTTAGTCTTTTAAGTTGGGTGACGGTTAAAAAAAAGCTTCTGAATATATATAAATATAAGAGTCCTTAGTGCTGAAATGTAGTTGTAACCTAAATGTTCTACAGAAAATCCAACAGTATACCAACACTTACAGTCAATTATTTAAGAATAAAACACATTTTAGTTACACCCTAATAAACATGAATAATTAACTACTTCTTTGTCTTTTTGAACCAGGCTAGTGAGATTTGCCAGTAAGCTGTTACCCCGTTTAAATAGATAGATAGATAGATAGATAGATAGATAGATAGATAGATAGATAGTAACTTTATTGATCCCAAGGGAAATTCAAGTTTCCAGCATCACAGTTCCATAGTGCAAAACATGTTAGTAAAAAGGCAGTAAAATGTTAGTAGTGCAAAGTACAAAAAAAATATACCAGATATAAAAATACAAGGAGATGAAGAAACTGTTAAAACTGAATATAGTGCAGGGTAACAGCTGTGATACACGACTATTAAGAAAGTGCATTATTATCATCTTTAACGGTCTCTTCTGCACTATATTCAGATAGTAGTAAAGCCAGATGTGTGAGTGTAGTCTACTGAAGCTTCTCATCCCTACACACAGTGTGCACAGAGATCACTGGTTTATTTCTCACCTGCACATATCCTGTCCACTTTGAGTCTCCCGTTGTAGATGGCTGTGATCTGCTGGATCAGCGTCTCCAGAGTTGCGTCCACACTGGTGCTGAACACAAACTGGCTCTCATCTCCTCGCTTCACATGCAGCTGCACCATCTCTCCGGCAAAGCAGCTCACCACCTGTTTACCAGCTAAAAAAGAGAAGTTTGGGGAGTTTAAAGACACTTGTCTTGTTGTTAAATAAAACCCGCAACAACACGTAGATTATGTCCGGTGTAAACGCAGTGTCCGGGTCGTTAGGAAAACATTGTAACCATAGTAACAAGTCGTGTGCGGAAGCTTCCTGAAAACTCTCAAGGCCTATTGAAGGAGGCTGGATCACGCGTCATAGCTCGCGAAGGAATTACGCATGCGCAGTAGAATCTGGTCTGCCCTCGCTGAAATTGAGCCATTCACAACGCACGACCGCAGCTTGAGTCACACTGCGCATGCGTTTTACCCAACAACCCAAGACTATTGTCCTAACCTCCTTCTATAGGCTTTGAAAACGCTAAGCTAACGTTAGCTTTTGACTAGCTGTTTACATTCATTTGCTTAATCTGTTAAAGGGCAATTTCTCTACAGAGACTGAGAATAATAACACTTTACCTGTGCAGTGAAACGACAAGCAGAATACGGTACGTCCAATGTTCAGGCTGAGCTCACACTTTGTTTACAAACGGTGCGGTACTAGCTATAGGGTGCATGGGGGTTCTTCTTCTTCGTGTGAACTATTTACGGCAGGTTAGAACAATCCAAGCAGTACTGCTGCCCTCTAATGGTGAATAATGGTAACACTGTGTGGCCAATCAGTAGAAAGTAGTTCATAATGGGATCAAATATCAATAGCTTCTTTGCATAAAAGTGTCATATTAAAATGCTATACGCAAAAAATACAAATAAAAAAAAAAGGAAAATAAAAGACACACAAAATAAACAGAGCAATGCAGCACCAATCAAATTTGCGTTAACGCATTATTATCGTGTTAATTTTGACAGCCCTAATAATTAAACATAATTAATTAAAAGTAAATGTAACTGTCAATAATATTTAGGCTGGTGTTCCATATGAGTAGCATGATATTACAGGGACTGTCTATATCTGGTTTAACAAAGAGGAAGGTGAATATTTTCAACCATTGTCAAGTATTACACATATAACACATTTGAAATTTAAAGAGCTACTGCACACTTAAACATGTTTTTTTGAGACGTAAACTAAATTATATGACTGTACGGTGATGAAACGCATCAATGCTGGTGTTAATATTGACATTTCTTATCAAAGTTATAAAAATTCCATGGTTCAACTCGCCATCTACTGTTTTAAATCAGACCTGTAGAAGTATATGCTGTTTAATTCTTTATGATGAATGCAATAAAGTTACAGCCTGCAGTCAGAGAAGACAAACATCAACATTCAGGGTCAACTTACATTTATTTTTGCATACATACAACACAAACTGCTTCATACATAAATGTGCAATCAGCTGTGCACTTAAAATATGGAACGTTGGATATTAACATGAATCGCAGCTTCATGTTTTCTCTTTAATACATACAGAATATGTTCAACAACACAGACTCTTTATTTACTATGGATTATAGCCATAAAAAGGGACACCAACCTCACAAAAAGGAGCAAATTTTGTTTCCTATAAAATCTCATCTTGAACATGACATGACACAAAGCGCTGGCTAGTCACCTACTGTTAATGCGGATACGGTATCTACTGCACACATTTGGATAACACAATAAATGCATTTTTAGAGATGACACCGACATGTAAGCAGAGGCAACCTGATACACTTGCTTACATAGATAGCTTTCAGTGTAGTGAACGAAGATTATTTGTACTTATTTTACATTTGCGTTTAAAGCCTCTGTACACCCACATAGGTGTTTTCAGTTATTCTGGTTGATTAGACCCCTGCTCAGGTTCAAGGTGGCCGCAGCTTTGATGGGAATTTCTTAGGTTACAAATCACCTATCAATAAGAATGATAAAGTCGTAATTTGTCCCGCCCTAACAGGTTCAACAAAGCTAACAGGAAACTCAGGATGGTGTCACTCAATTAGACTATACACGCCCACATATGGTGCCTTCAAATGAAACTCGTGATTACAACATGGGAAGTCGTGTAAACAATATGCTTGGCATTCAAGTGGTTAAGTCGTGAGAACACCGCTGCTAAGCAACGGCAATATGAACGTTACTGTCGGCGTCTAGAAGCCACAGAGGCTAACAATTTAGCAAGCTGGCAAGTGGGTAACATAATGCAGAAACAAATTACAAAGAAAAACAATATATGACTAAAATTACAATACATTCACTTATTATCCACCAAAAAAATTTACTTCCAAGGCCTCCGCCATTTCTGACAACGTCAACAAACACGTCACAAGTCGTGAACTCGGAGCTTTCAGAAACTTTCCACTTATCATATATACCACATTAGGGGGGCGTTCATATGGACTCTTCCTGAACACGGTAAACTGATATATATATATACATATATATATATATATATATACTTGAGAAGAAGTCTAATCAGCCACATTAACTGAAAACACCTGTGTGGATGTTCAGAGGCTTTAAACAAAGCACAGAAGCGTTAGTTAGCTGGTACTTTCTTGGGTCAGATGTTTTATCCTCCATGAGCCATCAAAGACATTTCACCCAGTAACATAATTTCTGAAGGTTGGGGGGGGGCGGGGGGAGGGCGGGAAACAACATCTGATTAGATTACAACAGCTGGCATGTGTCATGTTAGGAAGGATTGCACTCTCACTGATCCTTTTGCAAATCTCATCATCGTCAGCATTGATGCTGACCTATACAACTCAACAGCAGTGAAAGAGTGATGTAAGGTAGTACAGGGGGGAAATACGGACACTGACAACACCACACACACACCTCATGGATGGTAACAAAATCAGCAAGGCTCAGTAACAATTACTCTCAACTGGAGGGAATGGCTATGGGTTACATATCACAGGTGGGACCTGCAAACGCTGAGGAGGGTTTGACACCCAACACTCACAAATCACACTACTGTCTGGAATGTGGGCCACACGTCGCCTGTGAAGGAAGGACACAACAAACAACTGGAAATGATCTGGTGATGCTTTTGAGCATACAGTACAGTGTAGTTGAGTCAAGGTGGTGAATAATCTTCTACTAGAGTTGCTCTGGGGAGAATTCTCACTCCCTTTGTGGGGAAAAAAAAAAGTCCTTTGTGTTGTATTGTTAACATTTTCGCATACAGTGAGGCCACTCCACAGCCCCTGGCAGGCTGGAGAGAGGAAATACAGTTACAGCCATGAGCGAGTGAATACAGTGGCTGTTAGTTCAGACACCTGTAAGCAAATACACCATGTGCACAGGGGAAAAAGCTCTGATATCCCACTCTTAACTCTGTACACACACTCACATCCAAACACAAACACTGTCAAAACACGACAACGGACGATATGCACCTCAAACACAACACATTACTTCTCACCACAGTATCAACAATAGATTATTTAGAGTAAATGTTCTTAGAAATTAAAAGCATGACTTTTGCGATAAACAAAAGTTGAAGTAAAAAAAAAAATGTGCCCTCTTGTTATTATTATTATTATTATTATGCATGGCTTGTCCTTGCTGCTGCTGCCATGTCCACGGACCCCAAATCACACCATCTTCGTACTTAAGAGCAACAGAAGTATACACACACGCAAAAAAACACCACATTCTCTGAATTTACAATAGTGTGGTTAAAACGCTTTGGATAAACCAAGAAGGATCAAAACACTACAGAGAGGTGGAACGGTCATCTGTTCAATCCGCAGGCTCTCATTTCTGTAAGAATACAACCAAGAGACGGCCTTTCAGTGCATATCAAGTTACATTGTGCAAACCACTGATGATGGTCATCACAAAACGCGCACATTTAAGCGAGTCGTTTCCATGTTGAAAACATACATTTATACATAATCACTATGTACGTATAGGTTATGATATAGAGCTAAAGCTAAGCGTTAACAGCCCATAGACAAAGAACGATGACCAAATAGGGAGAACAAAATGTCTTACTATCAAGGTGGATGAGATATTACAGAGCATCAGTCCTGCGGCAGTGAACAGTTTGACTGACTGTGACTAAACCCAGTGCAACGTAAAGTACATTCATGATAAAAGCAAGCGCACACTAGGACTTTTTAAACTTGCACCCCTCAGACTCAAAAGAACAAAACAAAAATGTACAACAAAATCTATTTTGGGGGCAAATGTAAAAAACCTGCAGTGCATAGCCTTTCTACTACATGTAAACTGAAGAAGGTAGAAGATTACTCCTCTACTCTGAGAATCCCGCTCTGAGGTACAGGTCAGTCAGAATGATGGATATGAACCGCAGTGTGTCAGCGAATGTAGGATATTGCACAGGTGGTTAAACACGTGATTTGTGCGTATACATGTCCTTTATATATACTGTAGACGCAGGCACGTGTCTGCCGCCATGAATAAAAATAAACATCAGAACGATTCATATTAAAATAAATGCTAATATCAGGGGGGAACAAGCAAACATATCCGTGGTGACACACGTTTAGGCTCATACGCTTCTCATGTTACTGCTTGAGATATAAATCCTTTTTCCTGTGATTCAGAAGGGGGATTGGTCTATACTTCTTAAATACTGTCTCTTTTGTACATACACACGCACATATACACATTTATCATAGATCTATACATATCTGGATATGCCCTTTACATATTAAGAGTGATCCTATCTTTCTGTTGACTCCCTGGGGAAGAAGCAGTCGTCGCTGGGTCCCTCTGGGAGATTTGGGTTACTGGGTACAGTTCTAGTTGCGATGGGAGGAGGGAGGATTGGGAATGCTGAAGGAACCGAGGATAACCAGTCGGGCTCTGAGTCGAACACAGAGCGGGAGGGCTGAGTCTGAGTTTGGGACGCTAGGGAGCTGGAAGGGAAGACGGGTGGTGTTTTGGTTGGACGTTGAAAATCCAAATCATCATCAAAAGTGACCCAATGCTGGGTTGGTTTCCCTCCTGGGGGAGGCGGCTGGCGGCGAGGTGCGAGGACGGGCGGGATGGAGGAAGGTGGTGCCAGAGGCAAGGAGGGGGCAGGAGACGGGGCGAGGGGGATAAGAGGAGAAGGATTAAAAGTGGACGATGGACCAAACAGGGACATGGTCCTCTGGAGCTGGGAGGCGGGTGCAGCAGCAGCAGCAGGGGTAGGGATGAGTGGTTGAGTGAAAGCAGACATGGTCCTCTGCATGTTTGGCGTCACGGCGGGACGCTGGACGCTGAAGTCCGGGGTGAGCGAGCGGTGCTGCTGCTGTGCCAGCGGGCCGGTGAAAGGATTGGTGCTGCTGGGTCGGGCGGGGAGCGGGTCGGTCAGGATGAGGCCGGGGGAGGCTCGCAGCGTCTCGTGCGATCGGCAGCGAGACGGGACCGGAGGAGGCGGGAGCAGGGAGGAGGCGAACGGCGACGGGGTGGAAAGTGAGGAAGAGGAGGACGATTCGAGCGCCTGCAGATCTGACAGAGCGGAGGACTGGAGGGAGAAGGATAAAGGAAGAGTGCTGGAGGACGACGCGGACGCAGCAGGAACGGAGGGGGGAGCACGCAGAGAGGAGCCTCTTGTCAGGGACTGGGTGGCGTGCCAGGAGGATGATGGGAAATCAGAAGCGAGTGCATCGAAGGGGTCGGGCTTCCATTGTGCTTCTATTTGGATTCCGTTCAGTCCATTAGTCTACGGAGGAACAAGACAAAGAAAAATGCCATTCAGCTGTCACATCAAACGCTGGGTGAAAATATGAACCATGAGCTAATGTGTGTTTTACCAACTAATGGTCCATAAATGAATTGATCATAACCTTCTCTCTTTAGCTCAGAGCATAGTTTAAAGATTGGAGCTTTCTTGTAAACAAACAGTTATATATTTATTAGGGCTGTCAAAGTTAACATGATAATAACGTGTTAACGCAAATTTGTTTTAATGCCACTCATTTCTTTAACGCATTAACGCAACTTGCAATTTTTAGGTTGTAGCGGGTTCAGTTTTAGAGATAGAGTGAAGGTACTGGCATCATATGAAACTAGAAAAACCTAAGGAATCCATTGGTACCAACCATGTCAAAGTAGCTTGTCGTGAAGGAGGCTAAAAGTTTACGCTAAATTTTGGAGAGAAAAAACTTGCATGGCCATGTTCAAAGGAGTTCCTTGACCTCTGACCTCAAGACATGTTTTGTGCTAAATGCAGTACCTGTGAGGGTTTCTGGACAATATTTGTCATTGTTTTGTGTTGTTAATTGATTTCCGATAATAAATATTTACATTTGCATAAAGCAAGCATGATATGTCCACTCCCATGTTGATAAGAGTATTAAATACTTCCCAAATCTCCCTTTAAGGTACATTTTGAACAGATAAAAAATGTGCAATTAATCGCAATTAACTATGGACAATCATGCGATAAATCTCAATTAAATATCTTAATCGATTGACAGCCTTAATATCTATATGTTTCTAACTTGATCCATAACACCTCTAGTGGTCAAAAACGCCACAGGGTACCTTTAAATCTGGCCAATTTAAATAAACGGACTACTGCTGACAACCAATGTATTTATCACAGTCGATGTACAATCACTAACTCTATTACAAATGAATGAAATAATACAAATTAAACAAAATTATGAGGTCATTGCATATGTGCTCACTCTCAACACCACAGTGAGCAGATATGAAAGGACTAGTGAGGGGGGAAAATGGCCAACAACAAAACATCACATTTCCATCTGTTTTTTTATGGTTTGATATGTTGACCGACAAAAAGAAGACAAAAGGATTGCTCCGTTTTGTGAGCCAAACACAAAACAATGTCTTGCAGTGGACTAAAAAACATCCAGGTTAAAATAACTTAGGAGGAGACGTAAAAAGGAAGGAAAATTGAAATGACAGAGGAGGAGGTTACTGGGTGTAATGTATGAGAGGTAATAACATCAGAGCAGAGGACTGTTGTGCTATGGAGGATGAGACAAAGAGGTGGTTTAATATTAAGTACCTGTCACCCTGAGGGCTTCTCCAGCTTGTGAGAGAGAGACAAATGTATCAGAGAGACAAAAGCAGGAAGAATGACACAGACAACTAAGCTCATCTGATGTGAGACAAAGGAGCAGAAAGAGGTCGCAGTCTCCGCCTCCGACACTCGTCATAATTTAGCTTAACATATCTTGTCTAATAAGTAGAAGTTGAGAATCTGTAGTACATTATTTAAAATACATGAAAGCAGAAAAATATCAATGCGAATCAGTAGATAATTATGTTCTTTGTTCAGCTGCTGAAATTCCAATAATTTAATGAAAAGGAAGTTGGCACCAACCTGTGCAGCTGGGGCCGTCTCAGTCTTGGCAGTCTCAGGTGGCAGAGCGTGAGAGGAGCGGGAACGTGGTGGGGGTTTAGGAGAGGCTAGACCTTGTGGAGAACCAGCAGGGGCGGCAGCAGCAGCGGTGGCGGCGGCAGGAGGAGGGTGCCCTACTTTAGGAGCTTGCTGTGGAAGGAGCGGAGCTTGAAGTGAGGGCTGCATCGGTGGTGGGAGGTTGGAGTGGGCTGGAGGGGCAGCTTGTTGGGGCAGCATGGGCTGCTGCATGGGCTGCTGCATGGGTGATGGAACTTGGGGTCTCGCTGCAGGGGGCTCCATTGGAGGAGGACCTAGAAGGGAAGAAATAGAACAGAGTTAAATTCACTGTATCACATTAACAACATTATAGTGTCGATTAGGGCGAATGCTTCGAAGCTTCGACCATTGCCACGGTAATCAACCTCCAAATCAGTATTCGAATGCTTCGGTTTTTCCTGTTTAATTTTTTATATATAAGTATGTAATAATAATGTATAAATCCAAAAATGAAATAAGGAATAATCCCACAAGGTTATTCATTATTCATTATTCATATTAAACATTAAATATTAGTTATTCTCAGATGGATCTCGCTGTTTGTTGTGTAGAGCGGCAGCGACGCTGTCCCGGGTGCTGAAACGGGGGAGATGGAGACAGACAGATAGAAGAACATGTCAGTCTGCTGCGCCGCGCTGCTCAGTGAAGCTTTGAAGACCTTCGAATATTGAAAAATGGTATTTGGGACAGCCCTGTTATTGGTAATCTAGTATTATGCCTGCTGTGAAAACACATTTCCTTACCCAGAGGCAGGTCAGTCGGTTTGACCTGGCCACTGGCCACAGGTCGTGGAGCTCCAGGGTGGGTGTCTGGGATGGGCCGAGGGGCCCCGGGATGCACCTCTGGGATGGGTCTGGGTGCTCCGGGGTGGGAGGGAGGTGCTGGACGAGACTGAGTGGGCACACTGATTACCCCAGCTCGAGGAGGGATGTTCTGGATGACAAAGAGGGAATAGAGAATAGGGAAAAATGAACAAATATGGTAACAAATCAGTAAAAGATAGATCAAACTCTTTTTTATTATGAGTTGTAAACTCACCGGTCTGGGAACACCTCCAGGTCCAGGAGCTCCCACTGCTACCTGGCCTCGAGCTGAAAGAGTTAAGACAGAGATGTAAGGAATAGTTGCAGCAGGAGCGTTTAGGGAGATGGGAGATTCAAAGCGAATGAGCAACAATAACTTTTACCAGCCCTGTACTAAATCACTCGAGTCCATGGCAAACAAACCCTAACCTATGACAGAGCAAATTCTCCATGGCTGACTTCATTATTAATGATGACTCATAGTCATTCCTGAGCTGCAGGACGTCTGGAGGAGAGGCAGGCCTTGTTCTGTGAGCCAACTGCTTATCACACACCTCTGCTTTCGCTATTTTTCTTGCTGAACCCCCCTCTCAGCGCCTGCGAACATGTTCCCACGCGACTTAGATGTCTGCTACTGTTGTAATACTTCACTGTGCAGTCACCAAAATGTAAGTCAACCCTGCTAATCACGCACACCCTTACTGTGACAGAGGGATTCAGCTAGCCACACACACACACACACACACTTTACAAATAGGTCAGATGAAGACAGGCCAAGACGCCGACAGGCTAAGCAACCAAACCCTGTCCTCCACCCTGTGACGGGCTTAATTTGTGTCATGGTATAAACACACAACACAGTATTATAGTAGACAGACAAAGATAATCTCAGCCCCATATCCAGAAAGCTCCATGGGACGAATACAAACCTACATAACTCAGTAACAATCCTTTTTTCTTCATTGGTACACTAATGCTACGTCATGCTCTGTGGCACTCACCTGTAGCAGCCTCTGGCCGAGGAAGAGCGGGGCTTTTTGGTCCTTTGCAGCACAAAGGAAACCAAACCACATTACTGTTAAACACATTGTGGAGCACTGGTCACAGGAAGCAGGTGTTTCCAATGACGTCACTTTACAAAAAGCACTGGGAATAGCGTGTGGTGGTAATAATGCAGCAGAGCAGTGAAGCCTGAGATGCTGTGAGTCTGAATATCTACCTGACTGGGGAGGATTTCCCCACTAATCACGGTGAGCGGACTTTAATACCATTTCAAGTCCAGGCCAAAAGGATTTCCCTTTGACTCACGTTATCTCCCCAGTTATGAAAAGACTATAATCATCAAATCAATACGAACCATTTCAGTCAAATGGTCTCCTGCAATGAGTGTAGCTCATGACTCCTGATTATAATGTGATTAAAGTAGCCTTGTTGTGATGCATATCCTCCCTCTTCCACAAGTTGTGACATTTACTTTCAGACCTCAATACAAATGTTAACAATAAACTAGAATTAACACTTGCGGTTGTATGCCTCCGCCAACCAAGTTCAGTTTACATCAATATCTGTTCAAAATGTCATAACGTCATCGTTTTATCCTATTAGACATTTGTGTAAAATTGTCATAATTAGCACATAAATTCTTGAGTTAGGGCCAAAATCGTGTTTAGTGAGGTCACAGTGACCTTTAACCACCAGTTCATCCTTGAGTTCCAAGTGAATGTTTGAACCAAATTTGAAGAAATTCCCTAAAGGCGTTCCAGAGATATTGCGAGAATGAGACGGACGGTAAGGTCACAGTGACCTCGATCTTTGACCACCAAAATCTAATCAGTGGATGTTTGTGCCAAATTTGAAGAAATCCGCTCAAGGCGTTCATGAGATATCGCATTCACAAGAATGGATTGGATGGACAGACAACCCAAAAGCATAATGCCTCCGGCCACAGTTGTCACCGGCATTGAAAAAAACAAAGGTTGTTGTTTTTATTAATCCTTAACACTAATTTATTTGGTGACCACTGAATATTAAATTGGAAAAAATTCTTGTCGTTTGGATAGAAAAGTCTGAATTTGCCTCCAGTGGCACAGCAATTGTAACAGTGTATTTCCCGTTATCCTTTTAACCTCTTTGTTTTTTTCATTCCCTGCTTATTTTGCATTTAAATAAGCCAACTATGTTTTAACAACAGGCTACCAAACACATCTCTCTCTCATACACACACACACACACACACACACAAGACTAAAATGGCCCACAATGATGAAGAATTGGTCTAAGGTGATTCATCAATGTCCAAAAAAAGCATATTGATGACTGGGTGTGTCAGACTACAGGGATCAGATGACATTTAAAAGACACACCGCCTGACCAGTTACCTTGGCTGCCTCTCCTAGCAAACAGTGGGCTGGGACTTTCACCACAGTCTTTAAAGTCAAAGAGGGGAAACAGTATTTCAATATGAAAAAAAAATACATCATGACTAACCAGCTACTCCCACATTAAATAAATTCAAATAAGGGCAACAACACCAAGGAAAACATCTATGCTAGTTAATAACACATTATATAGTACTCACAGATATACCACAAATGAGGATATTATCGTAAAACTAGGCACATTTTTTACATCCACAAAAATCACATATTAAGGGGAGTAATTGTGATGATGTACAAGAAGCATTGCATTTTTTAACTTCACATAAGTGGTCATTCACCACTTGAAAAACCGTAATCTAGGAGCGGTTCACCTAAATTCAAGCATGACTCAGCCACCTAAGGACCTACTCCCAATTCAACTTTTATTCGGAGGTTGATTTGGGTGGATAGTCCGATGTTTTAACAAGCTGTAAAGCTGAAGATAAACCCGAAGGACAGCCCAGTGGTGTGTACATCCAGTCTGGTGTAGGAGAGGGTTCATGTGACAATCATCTGAAAACTAACTTTGTTCTATGCTGAACTGAAATAAGCAGTGGAACCAATGACAGCGTACTGAATCAAAACTGTAAAATGCAATGTGCTTCTTCTTTGTGTGTAGCGTCAAATGGAAAATAGCACTTTAAATGCTTCAGCGATGTGAGCACATACACAAACAGTTCTACACTACTTAATTTACCTGCAGAGTCCTTTCTAACTGGCAGAGGGCTCATGCCTCCTTCAGGAATGAGGCGAAGCAGTGGGATAAAGGTGAAAATGTTAACACCTGATTTAAGGATCTCCTACTGTACCGTGCTGAACAATTAAACATCCACACTTCCTATGTAGAATTTCATTTGATTGCGCGCTACACTTCTGTGATTCAAATGTCAGAAAACTGTAGACAAGAAGGTTAAGGATGATGCTTTACCTGAAGGTGGTGGTGGGCGTTGAGGGGGTGCTGGTCTGGCTGGTGGAGCCTGGGGACGAGGGGGAGGCGGGCGTTTGGGCTCTTGAGATCCGGGGGCACCGGGCTGGAAGTCAACAGGAGGCCCTGGAAAAAAAAAAGTGATGCAAATGAAAAGGGAGTGGTTTAAAAACATTTCACCATTTGCAATTGTTTGTGACTGCCCAGTTTACACACTCTTGAATTTGCACAATCACTCACAATATAGAAACACACTTTTGTACCATTTCCTCCAAATTAAAACTTCACTGGAAAAGAGCAGGGCTTAATGCCTATAATGTAGGGGTGGGCGATACATCGAATGTAGTCGTATCACGGCTTGTCCCATGCGCGATGTATAAAATGACTATATCGCGAACATCGACTACAAATTGTCATGTAATGTTTTTAAGCCACCACGCCGGCATGAGACTCGCTTTGGCATTTCCTTTTCTCCCTCTCTCCCTCCAGCTTCCTCTCACAGACACACACACACACACACATATTTCACAAACTCTGCGCCCATCCAGACCTCTCTCCTGGGCGAGTGTGTGTGATGTATTCGGCCGGCGTGTTTTTGTATTTGGAAAAAAGTGCAAAATGGAAAGAAATCACAGCCGCTGTAAACAACTACATCCCAACGCCGGTTATGTAGTTGAAAAGCCCGGATTCAAAAGACTCACTAAGACAATTGATCCAAAATATTAACTGCCTGGTTGCAATTTTTTTGCTGAGAAAGCTCTACCGGCTCTACTCAACCCTTTTACATCATATAAACATGTTCTTTTCTTTGACAAATCACACTGGTCAAACATATAACAAGTAGTCTCTATAAACAGATTTTGCATTCACATGTAGAATCTGTAAGCAGCGGACAAGATTTTGGCATCGAAAGCATTCTGGTTTCCATTTGTAGTCCGAGTAGTATTGACCAATCACGTTCGCGCAGGCTTTGGTGGAATGCAGGTTAACAGTCCGTGTGGAGAGTAAAAGAGGCGGAACACATTGGCCGATATACAGTTCCTGAAACAACCAGCTATCGTCTGATGATGATTTAGCTTTTTGTTGGTTTAAAATTAGCTTGTAAACAATCCGGTCGTACACGGTGTCTCTCAACTCCAACTCTAGTCTAACATCTCAAGTTGCTAATCGGACTGTAATCGATGAGCAGCGTATGGAAGTCTTGGCCCGGATATCCGCCGGCTACACCAGAACCCCAGAAATATAGCCCCTTGCCCCCAAAGGGTTCCGATGGGTTCCGATGGGTTCCGATGGGTTCCGAGATTGCATATCAAGCCATGAGCCCTTTTTCGGAAAGTCTAAAAGACAAACATCTCTCAACACAGTGCTATTGTATAATTTGTTCCTTGTGTTGACCAAAGAAAAGATGAAGCTAACACTGCACACGTTTTAATACTGCACCACAAAACATGTTTCAAAAGGAAACACGTAGTTTTTACTGGAAGACACACTACAAGCCCTCTAACACTAAACATGGATTAAATTACCACACGTTACATTTTACCTGAAAATTCTCTCCTCAGTGATGACGGGCTTAAATCTCCTTCAGTGCATCACAAACAGAACAGAGTCACAGTTTATATTCCAGCAGGCAGAGACTGGAGCCTGAGTTGATTATTACATTTAGAAACCTGATTCCAGGTGTGAGTCATGCTGCACGTTATTATTTACCTTGTGATGGTCGGGAGGGTTGTCCTCCACGACCTGGCCTGCTGGGCGCGGCAGGTTCTCCGTGGGTTGGGGAGGGACAGGGACTACTGCGGGGGGAGGGGAGAGGGGAGGATCCAGGGCCAGAGCCTGCTCCAGGCTGAAGGTGCTGGGGAAGGATATCCTCCACCTCCTCGTCCACATCACCTGGTAAATGAGGCCAGGAATTTATGCACTTCAAACTGGTTATCCATACAGCCATATCAGTGGCGGCAAAAAACATAAATTATTAAAAAAAAACATTCATAAAATCCACATTTCTGAAGAAAGGATTGGGAGTGCTTGGCCGTCATCCCTCACCTTCCATATCATAATCATCGTCGCCCATGTCCGTGTCCTCAGCAAGCAAGGTGGAGCTGGCCGAGGTGGGGATGCTTCCACAGATCCTCTCCACGCTCATCTCGTCCTCCAGATTCTTAATCCAGCCTGAACTCTTCAGGCGGATGTCAATCATCTTGCCGAGGACCTACAATGTAACCGAGAGACATAGACAAGAGAGAAGAAGACAGTAGTTACCAGACATATAGTTGACAGAAAGGCAATTTCTGTGTATGTTTGAGACACATGAATGTAGCACAAGGGTGATTAAAATGATGCAGAGAGATGGATGCACCTTTTATATTATTAATGTCAAGACTTACGGGAGCATTTGTTTAGCTTTCGATGTAATTAATATAATCAGTGATGACTTACGGTGGAAGCGCTGAGAGAAAGAGCAGCAAGAGCAGAGTAACCTTCCAGGAAAGTCACCCACATCTTCTCCTCGACAAACCTGCATAAACAAGGACATCGTCAGTGCCGTCTCGCTGTCTGGAGGTGAGACATGTCTGTCTGTGTTTGGGATGTCGGGCTCACCTGATGAGGATGACCTCTCCGAAATTAGCAAACTTGTCCAGCAGCTCGTCTATGAGTGGGTCATCGAAGTAGTCGTCAGGGCCGGAGGAGCAGAGTGACACCAGGATGGTGCCGTCCGGAGGCCCCTGCAGGGCAATGACCTCTTTGTAGACCTGGTGCCGCTCCTCTGGGTCGACCTCCAGGATGTCCACATCTATTATCGACACCACGGGCCTAAAGAAAGAGAGACAGGAGACCTTGAAGACGGTGATGTTTGATTAAAGAGAAACACCATATATTTGTTTGCACCATTGTTATATTTCAGAGTCTCAGAGTAATCAGTCGGTTCCACTTGACAACACAACATAGAAACGGAAATGCAGCAAATTCTATTGCTATGGTGAAACTTAAATATCATAGATTTACTCTACTCTTACAGATATATCTTGTTAATTACCTGTGGTCAGAGGTCTTAAGCTCAGCCCTGCCGTAGTACTTCAGAGTCCCAGGGTTCCAGGGGTTGGCTGGGTCGTCGTCATTGTCCACAGATGAAGAAGCTGCCCCAACTACATTCATCTCCTCAGCTGCAAAACACGCAGAGATGCATTTATAATACCCTTTTTCCACCAAAATTAGCACGTGAATGCAGGTTTTTTAATCACAGGAAAACCTGCTTGACTCCTTTCCCATTGCCAGTAGATGAGTATGCCTTTCCATTTTCTTCCTGGTGTACCCAATACTCCAATCTCGCCTACTTCATCTTGAAGACTAAAACATATTTTTTGCCAGTGTTGTAATGTTGTCTTTAGTAAGGAGGTCTGAGATAGAAGGGAAGGAGATTATTTGGGTTGGTTAGACTTGTCTGTTGTGGCTCTGCACGATACCTGTTTTGTCAAAGTTCCACTTCCTCCTCTTCCAGAGTATGCGGTCAGTCCAGGCTGGCGTGCGGCACTTCTCACTGGTGTCATAATCTTCAGAGAAGAGGTCATACTTATAGGTGGGGGCAAAATCTAACTTCCCCTCGATAAAACCTCGGAAAACCTGTTGGAGATATTTCTGCATTAGTATGTGCTATAAAAGGCTTTATATTATGGCACATTGTTCTCTGTTGAGAGGAAGTGAAAGGTATTAGTGCACGTGTGGTGTAGGTCGTACCAAACCAGCATTCTTCTGGTCCAACAACTGGTCCCCAGCTGTCAAGGCATCCCAGTTTTGCTGTTTGATTAGCTCTTTCACTTCCTCATTGGGCATGCTGATTCGATAGTTAAAGTCTCCGCACCAGAAAACGTAGTCATGCGAGTACAGCAGACGACCCTGGCAAGGATAAGACGGATGCGGTTATGCACACGTTATGCAAAAAAATGTGTTTGTAAAAATCACTTGTTTGATATTGTGGCTATTACCATGGGGAAGGTGAGTCTGCGAGTGATCTCACTGTAGTCGTCGTTCCTCTCCTTGACCTGTGACTGGCCAGCAGCAAAATGGGAGCAGACGAAGCAGATGCTGGTGGTGTGGAAGAGCAGGCGGATGGCAACGCCTCCTTTATTGCCTGTAGCCCCGCCCATCCCGGTTTTTACAGTGTCTACAGCAACATCCCTGGAGACCATATTGAATGACAAGATTACGTTTGTTATAATAACTCGTGATTTGCAGTATAACTAGATACGTCTCTCATGAGAATGGGTACGGTTCGTACCTGATGAAGGGTGCGTGCTGTGGGCGGATGAAAACAAACAGACACACTCCCACCAGCTGCTCTGAAGCAAGCAGCACATACTTGTGGTCCCGCGATATGTTTTTTTGGAGCTCAGCTGCCCATAGTTTCTGGTTTGTAGTGCTGAGACAAAAACAGAGAGATGTGTCATAGTGCAGAAAAAAGAAAAGAAATATAAAAAACACCCAGACAAGACAGAAACATAAATTGTCAGAGGGACCATTAATATTTTATTATGTTAAATCTTAAGATGTTTGAAAATTCTTTGGTCCTCATCTCCTATAGCCCATAGGTAAAAAAAACAAAACAGACAGGTATGTTATCTGAGGCTGGGATCTTGCACACATACCTCGCACTGACAATATTGCCAGCATTCAGTTCAACCATTTCCTCAAAACCGATGGCAAAGATATCTATCGGGTTGGCTTTGCTGTCTGTAAAGAGAAAGAATACACAATATTCAGCATCTGATAAGAATTATTATTATACATTAATTAGGGCTGTCAATCAAAAATAAGATTCAAATATTTAATTGCGATTAATCGCATGAATATCAGTAGTTAATCGCAATTAATCGCACGTTTTTTATCTGTTCAAAATGTACCTTGAATGGAGATTTGTCAAGTATTTAATACTCTAATCAACATGGGAGTGGGAAAATATGCTTGCTTTATGCAATGTATGTATATATTTATTATTGTAAATCAATTAACAACACAAAACAATGACAAATATTTTCCAGAAACCCTCACAGGTACTGCATTTAGCATAAAAAAACATAACATGGCAAACTGCAGCCCAACAGGCAACAACAGCTATCAGTGTGTCTCACTTGACTATGACTTGCCCCAAACTGCATATGATTATCATAAAGTGGGCATGTCTGTAAAGGGGAGACTCGTGGGTACCCATAGAACCCATTTTCATTCACATATATTGAGGTCAGAGGTTAAGGGACCCCTTTGAAAATGGCCATGCCAGTTTTTCCTCGCCAACATTTAGTGTAAGTTTGGAGCGTTATATAGCCTCCTTCATGACAAGCTAGTATGACATGGTTGGTACCAACGGACTCCTTATGTTTTCTAATTTCATATGATGCCAGTATCTTTAATCTAGCTTTAAGACTCGCTATAACCTAACAATCACAGCTTGTGTTAATGCGTTAAAGAAATTAGTTTACCCCCCCGTTTCCACTCTTTATGCTAAGCTTAGTTAACCGGCTGCTGGCAGTAGCTTTATATTTAGGGTAAAGACATGGCCATGGTATCGTTCTTCTAATCTAGTTCTCGGCTGAGTGAAGGGAATAACGTCATTTCCCAAAATGTCAAACTATTCCTTTCACCTAATAAATAAGAGCAGCTTTATGAAACATATCTTCCCGACATTTACCACCAGTGAGTGCAGATAAATAAACACTGACATACCCTGGAAATCGGGAAGCCCTGCCTTCTTCGGAGCATCCAACAGCCAGTCGTTGAGCGTCTGGTTGCGGAAAGCAATGCTGCGAAACTGTTTACCCCCGTTGACATTCCAGGTGCCGACACCCACTCGGATCTGCTTGGGTTTTGTGTATTTATGGTAGTTCTGACACATTCCCAGCAACACTCTAGGGGAGGCTGTAGAGGGGAGGAGAATGAGATTAGATTGTAAAATGTTTGAGTATGTGTGTGTCTTACCGGAAGGGTGGCAAACGTAGAAACATAACAAAAACGGGAAAGATAAATCTAATCAAAACGAATGGGAGAACATCCAAATACAACAGAGGAAGACTGAAACAATGTCTAAAACATGGGGAATGGGTGAAAGGATACAAACCAGAACTCTTGTTGAAATATAGATAACATTCAAATAATCAATGTTGGTAATGATTAATTTCTGTCTATAAATTTCATTGCAAAATCCAGCATCCTCTTTCTTTTAACCACTATTGCAAAAACCTGATGATATGCAACAGACATATGTTTAAACCACTACCAACATTGGATTATATATGAATGAACAATAATGAGCAGCAAACACAAATGAAAGGGACAACTATGTGATGGGATGAAAGGATCCATCCACTGGGGGGCAGTCTGTCAGTTACTGTACCTGATTGTAAGACGGGCTCAGTGACTACGATTGTGAGCAAGCGGGGGGGAGAGAAGGGAGAGAAGGGCGGGTTAACCAGTGCTTTAACAGATAATTCTAGCAGAGCACTCGGTCAGCATTAATCTAACTGGGACAGAGAGCTGACACATGGAGATTACACTTGACGCGGTGCAGACAAACCCTTCTATTGTGCAGAGTAGCTTGTGGCTAAAATATAGAACCTGCAACATGTAATATGGAGCATTTGTTACACTATTCATAAGTACATTTTAGGGAAGATGTGATGTGTTGATAAAATAATATGCTGTAAAGAAGTACCATAAAGACTGGAAGTGGTGAGCAAGGCCCGAGCTTTGTCCGCCAAATCGCTGTTGAGTGTGGAGCCCAGCCTCAGGATGTCTATAGCCTCTTGCTTGGAGCTGTCGAAGAAGTTGTTCTGGATCGTCCTCGTCACAGAACGAGCGCCATCTTTTAGCTTCCCCGCCTACAAACAGACACGCACCAAAAAAACAAAAACTAAATTATTAGCTGTACTCTCACTTGGTGTGAACAAAATCTGTACTTCCCACTCCAACCACGGAAGAGAAGAAAAAGGAGGAACACATCAGACGCATCCAAGTAATTTTTGAACTGAACAGGAAGGATCAAAACTTCAAAATTTCACTGATTGATGTGTAACATAGTTTCATTTAATGCCACATGGCGATATTTTTAATTGATTCCTCCAAGTTCAACCAATCAAGACAGCAGATTTTGCCAGATGACATAGGCAACAATTGACAATGATACTGTAGTAAGAAAATTATCGCTGAACAAGCGAGGGCAATGGCTATTTTTCTTTTTAACTAGATTTGTGTAGATCAGTAGATCTCCATGGGGCTTTCAAGAGTTGCCACGTCAAGACAATATGCGTCACATGGATACCTCAAGGGAAATAAAATCAAGTTTTATTTATTTTTCTAAATAAAGAGGTCCCACTTATCCCATCCTCCATCATCATCATCATTTAACCAACAGACACTGAAATCAATAATGCACCAGAAATAGACCCACAGCTCAAAAACAATACCGTTGTACTGGCTTGTTAACTTACCACAGAGGTAGAGAGGTCCAGAGGACAGCAGAAAGAGACAGCACACAAGAGTTAAGAAACTGAAGCACACAGTGCTACACACACACAGAGAGGTTTAACTCTGTCACTGCATGCACAACACACAACCAGACATTATTTCTAAGTGCTATTTATGGTTTAAGAGCAAAGTCAAAAGGTAACAATTTAGTCCCCTAGTTCTGTCAACTTACAGATGACACAGTGCCAGCGCTTGTGCCATTTCTATAAGGGGATATTTATTTATCTACTATATTTTCCCTTTCCATGATTTGTTCATTCAACAGGCTGCTATGAGCATGCTTAAACTGAGATGAATTGCTGAAGATGTGTTAGCTTGACAGTAGGTTCTGAAGGAAAATAGTGAGCCTTTGTGATCCTCTTTCAAGCTAAAAAGGGACTAAATTTACAAAAACATTGTATTTAATGGGACAAAACTTCTTTGCAAATATTGCCTTAGCTATGGCTTTATATTAGTTTTAATTGGAATAGTATTTTATCAGTTACAAGTGTTTATCAAGATAGTCTATTCCAGAGTTACTAATTAAATGTCCACCCTTTACAACTTTAAGTCCACTTTGCTTCATGAGAAGAAAAATATAAAACAGGAAACTAAAAATACAACACATTCAACACTGAAGTTTGCTTCAATCAAATGCTGTCATTCACAGCTTCATGTCCCCAGCCAGTAACAACTGGGAGGATGTTGTTATACCACAAAGTGCTGAAGTTCATAAAATCTAACAAAGTCATGGAAATCCTACATCAAATGCAGCTCTGTCAACATGCCGTTCCTTAATGTTGCCTCAATGGTGAAACTGTGAATTACTGTGAACTTGTACAGTACATTTGTGTGTATTTAGTGAGTACATATTGTGTACCTTGGCCTTGCCATCCAGGGCACCGGTGCCTGCGTAGATCTTACTGACGGAGTCTCCGTTGGCAGACCACATGGTCCTAAAAACCTCCTGGAACCTGGCCACCAGCTGGGGTTTCTCCGTCAGACTCATTTCCTCCAGCTGCTTTGGCAGCATCTGGTTGTGGTGAGGGAACAAGGGGTTAGGACTATGAGCATCAATACTAAAAACAACTTGGACGGAAGACGTTCTGTTTTATAACAAAACAAGAGCACACTGTGTCCAACTCCTACCTCAAGGGCAAAGAAGGCCTGGACACTGTTGGTTCTATCCAGACAGTCCAGGCAGTTGGTCCTAATGGTCCCTCCCTGAGTCCTAAAAATACACGATGTAATGTTAAGAAGCAATAACAAAAATGGCATGTACTGTAATGCTACTTTATACTGTATATTTTTGTTTGTATTCATTTCTCACCTTGCGATGCCTGCCTCTCCAGAGTAGTAGAAGATCCCACACTCTTCTATGAACTTGTTGAGGTAGGGTTTGAGGATACTGTGGAGTTTGTCTGCTTTGCCCCCCTTCACATTTTGATGGTAGTCAAAGTTCACCATTTTCACTGCTCCTACATGCTCTGATGCCTTCAGGTGACTCTGAAAGTGACAGAGAAAGGAAGAGGACTTAATCTCAAAAATTCAAACTGATTGCAAATGTGTGGTGCATGCAAGGTGTGTTGCTTAAATCTACGAAGCAGCATTCATTAATGCAAAACTAACGGCTTCAATTCTAAGGAAACCTTTGATTGTAGTCTGTAATCTTGATTGTAACCTGTGATTGTAATCATGCAGGTCAGTCGACAGCTTGTAGTACTATGGACTTTGATTCTTTAATAGAAAAAGATTGACATTCATAGAACCATAACTGTAGTTTTGCCAAATAGATAAGCTGAAACACTACCCCACAGCCAATCAACCATAATATTTCACATACAATGAAAATGTGCTGTCCTGCATTTGTTGTTATTACACTCAAATCCACACTTGAGGAGACATTTCCAGCTATAGCTAACCAGGAAATGCCTTTAATATTAATCAATGAAATGTAGTTTTATACTTCAAAAGTACATTTCCTCTGTCGTTTTGTGACATCTACAAGACCACAGAGGAAAATGTAACCTGACAAGAGTTCAAGGAACAGTAATTGGAATAAGAAAGAATTCCTCACTGTTGCTGTGTGTGCGTGTGTGAATTTACAACAAAAATAAAGGCAGAATCTGTTTTGATGTGTGTGTGTGATGTGTTTTGGACTAAGTCTGTTTTGTTGGAAGCATCAGATAAATGTCTTATGTCAGTGTTAAGGGACAGAGAACGGTTCCTCTCACCTGAAAAGCTTTGCTGAGCATGTGTTCCCCTTCCTTACTCCCAAGCAGGTTGATGATCACCTGTTTACCATACAACCTCCGCAGTGCTGTGAAGTGTCTGGACAACACACATACAATCACATGAAAAGCATTGTTGGGGCTTAAGCTTGATAATTACACACAACATTTCTCAGATGAATAAACCAGGGCTGCAGCAGCAGCAGCACAGCAGCATCACATCTCAACACCTGCTAGGCTGCTGTACAGAAGCACAATACTGACAAGCCTGTATTATGTTTCTCTTTTCAAACTGTTACTTGTATATGTGTGATAAAGGAATGCAAATGACTTTGAATGGGTACATGATGGTACATCAACAATGGCATGTAAATGTGGATTCAAGCTTTGCATTTGGAGTCAACATTGAAATATTAATGTGCAATGAATTCAAAAGCTCTATACCGTGGGCCTCTGTCTTAAACTGGTTAAATATATTACAGATATGGATGGAACGGCAGCACCATCCAGCTGACAGAATAGCAGACCTCGGTTGCTGTTAGTGTTTGTAAAAAAGATGTTATTTTTGGCCTTGCACTATTTAAGGAATTTCAACACAGACATATGAGGCTGTCAGTGCAGATAACTGACCACATATAACATAAGATGAGTCATAAGTCCCAATCTGGACGGATATTTAGAAAGACTGGTTTCATTGCCAACTACGTAGCGCGAAAAAATGATTAATTTGTTACGAAGCACAGCTGGTGTACCATCTGACATGCTCGTCTTGACATGTTCAGGATACTAATAAGCAAAGGGAAATTTAAGTTGATATTAATACTGAGCTCAGCTCAGTCCATCCTCTAAAGTCCAAGATATCTAGAAATTAAAGAACCACTGGTGGTCTTCATAGCTTTCCAGCATCATGTTGCTTTAAACTGAGTGAACCCTAGCATGGCTGCTCTGAGACTGACGGTTACAGATAGTTGATAAGGATGGAGCCAGGCACGGTGCTATCAAGGTGTGCCACAGTGATTAGACTGATCATCTTTCCTCGAGAGGGCCTGAGTTTAGGAACAGGCAATCCATCTGGCTTAAGTGTCCACGAGCAAACTAACAACTCTAAGGGTGCTGCTCTGTTGCTAATCCTGCATCTGTAATGTGTCTGTAGACAGGGAAAGCAAAGGACAGATTTGTCCTTCTGTAGAACAAACAAGACAAATGTTGGGATCCGTTTTCGATAAAAATGTGGATGATTCCGCACACATATTCGCCACTGCCCACATGGTCTCCACAATTCACTGCCAGCTAAGACAAAATGAGTTATCAAAGAACCAATCCATAGTTGCAGCATAGCTTTTTGCTCAATCTTTCAACTACTGAGAAGACACAATTGTAATAAAATGATAAGACTAGTCTCTGGATCTGAATGCCATGCATACAGTAAGAAATGTGCAAAAAGTCAAGGAAGTACTTTTGCAAAGAAACTCTCTGCAATAAATATAAAATAAAGGTTATTAAGGTCGACAGCTGATCAAGGGCTACTAATGTGTCCTTTCTGTTCCCTGCAATAAACCGCCCTCTGAGGACACACTTCAATTAACATCTTCTCCTTCAAGAGTCTGGAGAGCTTCTCTCTTTTGTGCTTTGGGCAGAGACTGCAGGAGACATAGTATTATGGTGTCTCTCCTCTGCTCCTCAGAGGAATGGTAATCTGTCGGAAGGCCAGATAAAGCAGCTGAAAACTCCTAGACACACACGCACACACACTTGTGTACACACACACGACACAGAACATTGTAATTACCTTTCGAATGCTGGCGCATTTGCCTCGAATCCCCTTGAGAGTTTGACACGATGAGAGCCGACCTGCAGGTCAGAGACAGCGAGAAAAAAGACAAAAAAGACACAAGTCACTGTGTCCTTTATCAACTTCAAATCACATCCTTTAAAAAAAGGAAAGTTGCGCAAACACACATGTTGCAGATGACCAGAAAACCTGGTGGTGAAGAATGGAGTTGGGGTAGAAACTTTGGATGACATTTGAACAGAAACAAGACCGTTATAGTGGAAAAAGAGAATGACATAGGACAACGGCGACACATGGTCAGCATGGGGAGATTTGTTCGAAGAGACGAAGACACTGAGCAGCAGACGTTGCCCGCCACCTTTATTGGAACTTTCAATACATGTTTTCTTTTGCCTCTCTGCTTGCTTTTTGTTTCACTACAGCTGCTATATACAGTATTGTGTCATTTTGAGAGCATACTGGTGATGACTGAGAAACACCAAAGAGCCTTACAGAGAAGTAAAGGTAAGCATGACCACACATGAGCATGACCCTTGCACAGCGGCTGTTCCACCGAAAATCTACTCACTCTGCACTGCAGGTTCTTACTTGTTCTCTACCCATCTCTGCCTGTGCATGACCATGTCATCAACTAACGTCATCACCCCTCCTGCACCGTTCAATTTCCGCCTCCTCTTTTTTCCTACTGTGGTCACTCAATTCAGATCACAAGCAACATACACACAATGATTATTACGACTACAGTACTGCATTGTCTCCGGGGACATTATCTGCCCGGATATCTGCATGTGCCCATTTTGGCTAGATCTGTGTTTGGCACGCAGGGCTGGACAATTTGCTCCATGCTGCTGCCATTTTGTCACTCCTTCCTCTCTCCACTGTTCAGCAAGCCTATGCTATGCATATTTAATAACTTCCTGAAATGGCATGTGAGGGGACTCAGGTTACAGCTGTACACCTTAAGAGACCAAAACCTCTTCACATCTTACTCCAACTCAACAGATAACACCCGGAGTGTAATCGGTCGCATCAAGTTTTTAAACTTACTTTGATTGTTGTATAATACTAAAAGCATTTAATGTCCACAAGGATGTGTCATGCCACTTACAAGGTTTGTCCTTGACTGTTAGTTGATTATTAATCATAGAAATTCCTCAATCAGTTCATTAGCTATTTGAATTTGTAACTGATTGATTAGATGTTTGAAGTCGTTCAGAAGGATTTCTTGAAATCTAATACTTCCTAGGGTACAAACAGTATTTGTGAATATTATTGTGATGCCACATGTGATCATTTTCCACTAATGACTAATTCCACTGATGACTCTTTCCCCAAAACAACCGTGAAAAATGATTATCTAAGATTTTGTCATCAACCAGGACTCTAACAACTAATCGACTAAGAGGGGGCAGCCCTGCTACCACTTTACTGATTTACATTTTTCCCAGCAGGGTCTTATGACTCTACACTACAAGTATGATTCAGAGGCTAATTCATAACTATTCCTAATGTAAACTAACTGTAGAAAGATCAATAATTCTTCTTCTGGATAAAGCCGAGACTATCCATCCTGCTCAGGGAATGAATTAGAAGAATATGGGAAGGAGAAAGTAAGCCTACAAAGCCACAACCAGTAGAAGGGTCTATGAGCTAAAACAGTGCTTTAAAAGAAGGAAGACTACAGTTCTGTCTGAAAACAAACCCCAGCCCACCACCCTGTGTTTTGACCAAACCATAGACCTTGTGGACTGAATAGGTGGCAAATATGGTCTTGGCTTCTCTTAGATTTAGCAGCTCATTCTTCCATATTATCAGTTAACACCTATCCAGTTTCCTGGGGAATATCAGACTAGGTGAAAGGGAAGTGGTTAGAGGATGTTTTCAGACCAGGCTCTCACCTGACCAAAGAAGTCTGGGAGCTGAGGGAAACAGAAAAATGCCCTTTACCAACCACTGTATCTATCATTAACCTCCCCCACGTCTGATCTAATCCAGTCTGTGCAATGTCAGGACAAGGGCAGGAGCATTCAAGTGATGTTGTTTATGGTGTGCATTTAATGGGTGATCATAGTTCCTGCTGTAAATCTCCAAAATGCAATATCCTGGGCAGATACTTTACTTTATATGGGACCTGGATAAATGTTCCATAATGGGATTGCCTTAGTTTTCACCCCTATCCTTTGGCATTGCACAGAGAAAGCCCTATCTGCAGTATCAAAGCGCCAGCACCAGCAACAGCCAAAAAAGTAAAGGTTATACCAGGTGAGGGTTCTCATCCATCCCATTATGGCGCCGATTCTCATTCAGGTGCAACAAAACACCCTTTAAGGACTTTTTCTGAACACAGCATGGACAAAATGTGTTAAAACTGGGATAAAGGTACCCAGTGTAATTACAAGGAGATGTTTCACTCCCCCAAATAATGCCAATGTTTTTTAATGAAAGTGTCTTTTCCTTGTTTTGCAAGAGCTCCATGTAGGGTTCATCAGAGTTCAGTGCTTACACTTACACTGTGCAATCAGCTAAGACTGAGTAAACCTTATCTACAACTGCAGTATTTACAAAATGGGCAGGACTACTACACAAACACGAGGGCTGCTTTATGATTTTCATATAATGTGGCTAAATATATGAAAACCTCACAATCACGATTCTAGGCTGAGCTTTATAGGAGAGTTTTAGTTTCCATTACCTGGATTCCTGGCTGTTCCCAGAAAAGAGGAATGGACCCACGGATCTGTATGAAGGATGAGACTTTGTCATCCAGGAAAATAACCTGTTGAAAACCAGAGCAAAGTTTGGTTAAGTTCATTTGCAATGTGACAAGACACTGTATTAAAAACACATTTATAAAACCAAAAGTATAGGAGGATAAAAAGAACAAAAATGGAAAGTAATATAGCTTTTATAAACTGTTAAAACGATAGGGAACTAACAACAAAACATTCATTATTCTATGACTGTACAATGCACAGAGGGAAATGACGTCACTGTATTTCTAATAGACAATACCAGTGTGTCTGTGGACACTTTGTCAGGATACAATGGAAATGTAAAGGAGAGATCATGTCATATGTAGAGGGGTTAAATTTTTTGGTGCTGTGCTAACGGCACATTTTGTAGGCCCAAATCATTAATCAGCATGACCAAAAGCTGTCAACACTACAGAGGCTGTGGCAACACCTGACAATACAATATAATCCAACACAAAAACCTTGCAATTACCAGTACACATATGAAGCTTCAGACTTTGACCTTGTTGAATGACCTCTTTGGTAATTTTTGAGGCAGCAAATATTGGTGTAGTTGTGCTGCATTGAACTGTATTATTATTATTAGGGCTGTCAAAGTTAACGTGATAATAACGCGTTAGCACAACTTGCAATTTTTAGGTTGATGCGGGATCAGTTTTAAAGCTAGTTAAGATACTGGCATCTTATGGAACTAGAAAACATAAGGGATCCATTGGTACCAACCATGTCATACTAACTTGTTGAGAAGGAGGCTAAATAATGCTCCAAACTTACGCTATTATAATAATTAATAAAAATTTTGGAGAGGAATAACTGGCATGGCCATTTTGAAACAGGTCTATTGACCTCTGACCTCAAGATATGTGAATGTAAATGGGTTCTATGGGTACCCACAAGTCTCCCCTTTACAGGCATGCCCACTTTATGATAATCACATGCAGTTTGGGGCAAGTCATAGTCAAGTCAGCACACTGACACACTGACAGCTGTTGTTGCCTGTTGGGCTTGAGTTTGCCATGTTATGATGTGAGCATATTAATTTATGCTAAATGCAGTACCAGTGAGGGTTTCTGGACAATATTTGTCATTGTTTTGTGTTGTTGATCGATTTCCAATAATAAATATATACATACATTTGCATAAAGCAAGCATATTTGCCCACTCCCATGTTAATAAGAGTATTAAATACTTGACAAATCTCCCGTTAAGGAACATATCGAACAGATAAAAAATGTGTGATTAATATGCGATTAACTATGGACAATCATGAATAAGAAATCATCATAAATATTTTAATCAATTGACAGCCCTAATTATTAGTGTAGTGTTCTGCAGTTATTCTGTCCAACCTATAGCTTCATGTTTGTTTTCTGAAACAGGAACTATAAAAACGGGAAATGCAAATCCAGTCATTTTCCACAATGAAGAGCTGAGAAGTGAGCTTGCATTTTCAAATTTTCTACTGACAATGTGTTGACTCAGCAATAAAAGTAAAATACTGACTGGACTGAATTTGACTCAATAAGGAAGTTAAACTACTGCAGAGTCAAAGGCTTCAGACTGGAGCTTGACCAATAAATCAGTATGCTGATATGTCGTCAACATCATAAACACCGTCCTGCTGGTTTTCCTGCTAGGTTTTAATGTCACCTATGTATCTATAGCCTAATTATTACTGTTGAATAATTTAATTCTACAGTGACAGCGTATAGTGCTGGAGCAACAGTGTTTCCCTACAAGGGTGCACTAGGTTTGCTCCTCAACAGTCAATAGATAACCAGTGTTTAAACAGACTGTATTAACCAAGGTCATGTGACCATGCACAGAGCATATAGAAACTGATGCAACTATGGTATCAAACAGATTTTTGATCAGCAGCTTTCATCATAACAAGAAGAAAAATTCAATAAAACTGTCAAACATCTGAGTCACCTGTTCAGTCTCCACAAAATTGGCCACCTGTCCGTCGTCATTCGTTCCTCGGACGTTGAATCGCGTGCCGGCTCGCTCTGAGCTGAGGCGGGAGAAAATGCAGGCCTTGGCCTGTTTGTGCCCTGCATAGATCGTCCTGATCTCCACACCGCCACACATCAGCCTCAACAGCCAGTCGTCACAGTTTACGCCGTAGTGTTTCAGGTGCAGGTGCAGAGATTGGTTCCTATTGATGAATCGAGACAGACACAACAGTAAACCCACAGACAAATTCAGTGTGAACAGGGAATTTTCACACCTTAGTTGCAAATCACACAGCCCCCATATCACATATTCAGAAGAAACTAATTTCAACAGGAAGACTGTGCAGAATGCAGAACACATACTTGGTTCATATATCTACTACTTCAGAGATTGTTACAAGCCAAATACCTGCCTACTATTCTCCGGAACAGCAATTATTTCACGAGCTTACCAAAAGAAGCGGTTATCTGTAGTGTCCTCTAGGATCCTGCGATGTGCATTGAGACTCAAGTCCATGCTGGCTCCAGTGGGAGACCAGGCAAAGTAGAAGTGTCCTGAGTTCAGAACCTTTCTCACTTCAGAGATCCGGTCCTCATCTCCTGGATCATTCTTCAGCGATATAAAGTCTGTCTGTGTGACTCTGAACACCTCCGAATCCTGCACCTTCCCCACGGAGCTGCATCCTGTCACAACCACCAGACTGTGGAGCATGGAGTCACCTGCAGAAGTAAAGTGGAGTATGGCAAAAAAGAAAGGGACATAAGTAGGAAAACATTGGTGGATTGTAAAGAAAAAGCAAGCAGTATGTTGATAGATATGAAGCACAATAAAATATTAAGCATTAGGAGACTGGACAAGAAATGGTTAATTAAACTTTGGTGTCACGCCTTTAAAGGAAATCAAATCTCAGCCATCAATAAAACTGAGCTTTAATCTTTTACGCGGCTTTTTCCTTGTTGTGATGACAAGAGCCTTCAAGGTCATGTAGAGGGCAGGAGAAAGCAGCTTATGAGTAAGCAGCAACAGGACTACAAACTGAGGGCCTTCACAGTCACACAAGAACCTGGGACCACAATCTGGACTGAATCCAGGAAATTTTGGCAACAAAAAGCAATGAATTGAGAAGATGTGTCTGTAGCTTACCCAGGTTGAGCCGGAGGACGCCCAGGATGCCATAGGCATCAACAATCTTGGCGTATGAGTTTTTAATGGCCTCCTTCTCGGCCGCCGCTAGAAGACAAACAACAATGTAGGAAAATATTGGTAGTGCTCTCCTTTGAGGTCAATGTAGCCGTATAATACAAAATCACATCCATCATTTGATAATCAATAATATGTCCCTTATAGCTGTATTTCCCTTGTATCATTCTTATTTGGGGCAAGATTTTAGACTATTTAAAGCATCTCTTATCACAGTGCAATCAAACAAAATGTCTTACACAGAACGGCAACAGCCCCTGATTCAAACATGAGGCATTCTTCCCGGGTCCTAGTTTCCACTATGACACTGTACGGGGGTGGGTCCAGCTTGTGGTAAATGCGATATCCCTTGCTGAAGGCCATTGTTGATCCAAGATGAAAAAACCTACGTTATTACCTGGAAAACAAAGAGAATGAATGACAGCATATTAGATAAGATTAGGGCTGTCCCGTATACCATTTTTTGGGCTTCGAAGCTTCATGAGAAATATTCGAAGGTATTCAAAGCTTCGCGGTGCAGCGCGGCGCATCAGGCTACCTCTACACACAACAAACAGCAATATCCGTCTGAGAATAACTAATATTAATTAATGTTGAATATGAATAATGAATAATGTTGTGGAATTACTCCTTATTGCATTGGTCAGCCCTAGATAAGAGACTCTCCAGATCAGACACAACATCTGTAATTTGATGGCTACTAGAGTGGATGATGGTCTATTGATTATTGATAAGATAAGATAAGATACGATGAGATAAGATATTCCTTTATTAGTCCCGCAGTGGGAAAATTTGCAGTGTACAGCAGCAAGGGGGTTAGTGCAAAAAACAAGATGCATCAGCTAACACAGTAAAAAAAAAAAAAGAGCTAAACAAAGTGTAACAAAATAGGAACCATTTAAATAGAAGGAAGTATAAAAATAGGAGCAGTATATACAGTATTGACAATAAACAGACTATTAACAAAATTGCACACGTGGAAAATGATATTGCACAGTGAGAATTAATGAAATATGGATGGAGAGGAGGTGACCTGTGATATGACCAAGATATCCCTTTGCTTTTTAGGAAGTTTTGTTAAAAATGCAGTTATTATATGTGTTAAATTATTTTTTTTAACTGAACCAAGTATTATGATGTATCAAAAACTAAATATAAATAATTGTACACCACTCTGACCGGGAGAAAAATACAATTGTGGGGTTTAAATCTTTGACATTTTAATTTACACATACTTATATATAACAAAATAAAAAAAAACAAAGCATTTGAATACTGATTTTGAGGTTGATTACCATGGCAATGGTCGAAGCTTTGAAGCATTTGGGTCAGCCCTAGATAAAAGACTCTCCAGATCAGACACATCTGTAATTTGATGTCTACTAGAGTGATGATGGTCTAGTGATTATTGATGGAGAGGAGGTGACCTGTGATATGACCAAGACATCCCATTGCTTTTTAGGAAGCTTTGTTAAAAATGCAGTTATTATATGTATTACATTTGGTGTAGCTAACGTTGTAACTGAACCAAGTATTATGATGTATCAAAAACTAAATATAAATAATTGTAATACAATTCTGGGGTTTAAATCTTTGACATTTTAATTTACACATTGCTGTTTTTTTTATTATATGTACTGCCCTTTGAGGCAAGACTCGTGATATTGGGCTATAATAAACTTTGACTTGATTTAATATACATATTATGGAAATCAATCGCATTATTTGGCAACATCACATACATATGTTGCGTGATCGGGGAAAAACTTTCATTGCGAAATCAGAACATACAAATCAAATACGGAAACACAACTAAAGGCCCAAACACATGAGAAACTAATCTTTTAAACTGAATATATGGCAGGTAGCTGGAGATTATGAGCAGCAGCAGGAACACTGTGAATGTTAGGCCGAGGGGGACTGAAATCTCCTCCATCCATCCTGACACACGGACAGTCACGACTTTAGTATGTAGCTCACTGCAGCAGGAGAAGCTAACGCTAACGGTTACCATGACAGCTAGCTTTAAAGCTACATGTTTGAGAGGTGAGAAACCAAACTATGATAACGAGATAAAGCTGTCTGTTACCTCTCTAATGCTAGGTGGTGACGTTAGCTAAGTTAGCTACATTAATCACAGTGGTAGCTATGATACGGTAGCTACGGTATTGTGGTGGTGGTACTACCTGCACGTCCGGGATGATAAACTCACATTTACGGTACATACATTTGAGCAGACTCGGTCGTGTAAAACATAAAGCTTGTTGTTAAACTGGTGCATACGTTTTAATTTCGGCTTACTTTTGTAGGTTTTATTTAAATGACACAGAGGAAAGGACTAAGGATTTCGCCTTACCGTCGGTCTGCCCCCGCCGGGTTGTTATACTCCGCTGTCACAACAAAATCCTTCCCCCGGTGTGTTGGCTAGGGATGTGTCATCACGAACGAGCCGGCTCTTTGAACCGGCTCTTTTAAGTGAACGATAATGGTACGTGTCCAGAGGGGCGTTTTTTATCGCGAGGGGACGCGACGCTTCCCAACATTGGTCGCTTGGTGGGCGTGTCGCTAGGACAGGCTGTCCCTACCTGATGGACGAACGCTTTCCCTCCTTTGGCTGCTGCTCCCAGCTTTCAAACCGGAAACAGTATGGAGGCTCGTTTGGAAACTTTCTTCTCTTATTTCATGAAAATAGTTCACCGAAATGTGTTTCTGAAAACATCTGAGGCGAGAAATAAGCCATGCAGTTGCTGAATCTGTCTTTATTTTGGATCGACAATTTTTATTTTAAAAGATTCTTGGGAGTTTCGAGAGGCGGCGAGTCGCGTCGGAAGCCCGTGATTTGCATAAAGTAGACGAGCCCTCAACTTTATGCAAATAAGGAGCGGGCGCCGTGACGCTCCGTTTCTCGAATCGTGACGCCACGCTACCAGAAGGCATTGCACGGTTGCTTACATAGACAATGAATGGGAAGCGTGAAAAGGACGGAACCCTATGGACAGGTACCATGACTGTGACTGAATGTTGTGTTAATGACGTCCGTGCGACCAATCAGGTGATTACACACAAGGATCATACCATCAATCAGGGAGGGGGCGGATGTGTGGCGCGCTGACGGTCCACAGGTACAGAGCAGGAGGGAGAGGAGGAGAGAAAGAGAGAGAGGAGTGCAGTGCACGAATAGCAGACGAGATGAGTGAAGTCTGAAACGAAGCAGCATGTAAAATTATGGTATTCTGGAAATTACAAGGTTTAGTATAATAAAATTTAATAATTTAAGTGATATATGTGCACACATACTAATCATAGGTCAAAACAGTGCTAAATTTGGCTGAATTATAAAAAGGCAGAAGTGGTGAAATGAAGAGCCGTTTGGGAGCCGAAAGAGCCGGCTCTTCTTGGTGAGCTGAGCTCAAATGATCTGGCTCACTAAAAAGAGCCGGAATTCCCATCACTAGTGTGTTTGCAAAATGGTACATTCCGACGCAAAGCACGTCTATCGTTACGTTACCGTAAATACCTAAAATGGTAGCAGGTGCTTTTGTATCGTTTTGTATAAGGACGCATTTAGAGTACGTAAATTAAAAAAACAAATAAATCAATTTAACGATCCTTTGAGGTATTTCAAACACACGTTATTATGCAATAAAGAGCCTGTTTCAGGAAGTCACAAAATGTTCTCGTCCGATTTTCCATGACTGACAGTTCCGCTTATCCAATGAGCGCAGCCTTGAAAGACTGCTGTCCAATCGTATGAGGGCGAGGGGGCGGGACTTCGGTGTGTTTCATAATAATAACGCCGTGCACTTCTCTATAAAACTACAGCTGACCGACCCAGGCTCCAGACAGAAGGTCTTGCAGGGGTTAATTGTTGGATTAAAACATGATCCAAGCGACTATCTAAGAGGTAAGATATATTTACAGCATGTTCTTCTCAACATCTTATAAGAAGGTAAAGGCTGTTGTTGTTGTTTTCCATATTGTGTGCTGTATAGACATTGACCTACAGCTGCTCATCCTGCAGTATTGACAGGAATAAAACAAATTGTACATTACAGGGTTACTATTATCTCATGTTATGTTTGTTAGATACTGTTGGATCAATAATGTAGTGCAAACTCTCTCATCGATGATCCTCAGAAACAACCGAACAGATATTATCTGAACTTCCACGTAGACTCTGATGTCTTATGACTTGAATCAGTCTGTGCTATTAATGAAGAATACTGTGGATGTCATTAGCCTGCCTGCACACTGAACTTGAAGTGTTGAAAGTTGCAATTTACATATAATCTTTATTGAAGTTAGTTACTTTTTAAAAAAAACTGTTGTACCAGGTGTACCTCACCTGTTTCTTCTGTTTACCTTATTATCTGTGTATCCTGTTAATCTCTAAATGTGTTATTTTCATCTCTCTTTTTTTTCAGGGAATATTGCAGTCCCTTCAAAATGAAGGGCCTTTTCCTCGTGGAGCCTGTGGTTGCACTGTACGCTTTCTCCAGTTTTCTCATCTATCCTCTTGTGCAGCAGTATGTGTACCGGAGGCTCTGGCAGGAGCTGACAAACACCACATATCCCATCTCTGACAATGCCTCCAGATGTGCGGAGAACATCAGCAGCAACCATTCCAGCTACCATAAGGTTAGTCACTAATCACTGGATGTGAGAGAGCATGAATTTAAAGAACTTTAAGGTAGAAGGATTATTCTCAATTACCAATATTTAGAACAAGTTTTTTTTTTTTCCTCTTCCACTTGAAGCATGCTAAGAATTAATACACTCATATTACCTTCTCCAGTATCCACCTGTGTAACAGTATGACAAGTATTGAAATATTGTAATGACATCAATACTATTACTACTATATTATTTGAGAACTATATTTACACAGACTTTAGAGACAGGGGAAAAAATGCTTCTGCTCTTCCTTGTGTTTTCTGCCTCCTTTATTGTTAGGCATGTAACGATGACTCAGTCATGTGAGGTTTTCTTTGTGTTGATAAAAAAGTAGGGCTGTCAATTGATTAAAATATTGAATCGCGATTAATCGCATGATTGTCCATAGTTAATCGCAAATGAATCACACATTTTTTATCTGTACCTTAAAGGGAGATTTGTCAGGTATTTAATACTCTTATCAACATGGGAGTGGGCAAATATGCTTGCTTTATGCAAATGTATGTATTTATTACTGTAAATCAATTAATAACACAAAACAATGACAAATATGGTCCAGAAACCCTCACAGGTACTGCATTTAGCATAATGTAATATGCACAAATTATAACATGGCAAACTGCAGCCCAACAGGCAACAACAGCTGTCAGTGTGTCAGTGTGCTGACTTGACTATGACTTGCCCCAAACTGCATGTGATTATCATAAAGTGGGCATGTCTGTAAAGGGGAGACTCGTGGGTACCCATAGAACCCATTTTTATTCACATATCTTGAGGTCAGAGGGTCAAGGGACCCCTTTGGAAATGGCCATGACAGTTTTTCCTCACCAAAATTTAGTGTAAGTTTGGAGCGTTATTTAGCCTCCTTCGTGACACGCTAGTATGACATGGTTGGTACCACTGGATTCCTTAGGTTTTCTAGTTTCATATGATACCAGCATCTTCACTGGCTTTAAAACTGAGCCAACTACAACCTAAAAATCACAAGTTGTGTTAATACATTAAAGAAATGAGTGGCGTTAAAACAAATTTGCCTTAACGCGTTACGTAACTTTGACAGCCCTAATATAAAGAAATGTCTTACTGACAGAAAAAATGTTGGGCTTCCTAAAGTAACCTGGAGCTCAATAAACAATAATGCTCTGTGCATAGGTGCAGTCTGTTCATCCACAACTACAGTTTATATCAGTGTCTGTGTTCAACCTTAACTGTCATGTCATAAGTTTTCCTATGAACATTTCTGATCCTCTCTTGCAACACAGCTCAGGTTAAAAGAACAGATTCAGCTACTGAGCCGTGAATTGATAACAAGGGAGACCTGTGACTAAAGTTTATCGTTCTGAACTCGTACAGACACTGACTGACCTGCTGTAGTAGTTTGCTAAAGAGTGAGTCTGCAGTACACCAAAGCATACTGCATTATAAGAAGGATTTAGAAGAAAAATTCTTCTGCAAAAAGTGTCAGTAACGTTGTAATTATAGAGGAATAATGAAACACGACAAGGAAGTGAGAACAAACACATTGATCCGGAAAAGCTTGTTTTTGTCTGAAAACACTTCTGCACCTGTTACCCTGTAGAAAGCTTTGTTTCCTTTTAGCCCTTAATAACCTCACATGATGCGCCAATTCTGTGTTGGTCTCATGACATTGGATTGTCACTATCTCTGTTTAACTTGTCTTTCATTTTGTAGGCTAGTTGCCAACTTGAGAGCGGCTATTTTGCCTTCTCAGGCCTGCTATTACAAGTTGAATGCCAGTGCCAGACCATACATGATTTTCCGACTTAATCATGCTCTTTCTTTCTGTGTTTCCAGGAGGTACAGAGACAGGCATCTCTCTTCTCCCTTTACACGGAGCTCTTCTCCACAATCCCCTCTTTGGTCGTCACCTTCATGCTCGTGGCCTACAGTGACCGGGGAGGACGCAAGATCACGATCATCATGCCTTTGATCGGCTCGTTGATCTACACGCTGTCTTTCCTGACGGTCTCCTACTTTGAGCTCAACGTCTACTTGCTCATCGGCTCCTCGCTGCTCAGCTCTCTGTTCGGCGGCTTGGGCACATTTCTGGGGGGCTGCTTCGCCTACATAGCCGACCTGTGCGAGGACGGTCGTCAGAAGACGCTACGCATGGCCGGAGTGGACATGATGATTGGCCTGCTGTCTGGGGTGGCTTCAATATCGACAGGCTACTTTTTGAGAGCTGCGGGCTTTAACTGGCCTTTCCTGACCTCTGCGATGTGTCAGTGTTTGGTCCTGCTCTACGCAATATTCATCCTAGAAGAGACTGTGAAGAAGGCTCCTGATGATGCTGTTCTTTTAGACGGGTCTCCTCAGTGCTCAGCCTTTAAACAGATGATCTACGGGTCCTACAACATGTTTGCAGGGGCCAACCGAAGGACTAAAACTGTCCTGGTCCTCCTGATGCTCATCTTCTGCAGCTTCTCCTTCGCCTACGTGGGTGGGATCTCCCTGATTACGCTGTACGAGCTGAATGCGCCACTGTGCTGGACTGAGATTTTGATTGGCTACGGCTCGGCGCTGTCCACCACCGTGTTCCTGGTCAGTTTTATTGGAGTGTCGGCGCTCACGTACTGCGGTGTGCCACTGCTGCTCATCGTCATGATGGGGATCCTGTCCGTCATGTCAGGCATGGTCCTGCTGGCGTTTGCTAAGACCACTCTACTGATGTTTATAGGTGAGGAGAAATCATCATAACAACTGTGTGGCCTAAACAGATAATGTACAATATCTTACGATCTCCTGTTTAGTGAAGAAAAAAATCTCCAAAGCCATGGTCAAGTATGTGCAGAAGCGGAATTAAAACCAGCACCTGGTTTTGTTTTAGTTTGCCCTGTTTTAAGAGAAGTTCAGTGATGTTAATATTAATGAATAGATTGATGAGGACAGTGGAGCATTATTATATATTCAAATGTTTTTATTTGTTTCATTTACACATTATACACTATGTCAACATCTGCACCCACCCACCCACACCCCTGGGAGACTGGCCAACACAACAAACAAAAAAAAATAAAAAAAATAATAATAATAATAGTAATAGTAGCAAATATTGTAAATAATATACATTAAAAAAGGAAAGAAAAAAGAACAAAAACTCACATAGTAAAATAAATAGCTAAAAATAGAGATTCTCCAATGATTCTATAAAGTTATGGTTGTCTGTCAGACAGGCAGTTATATTTCTCGTAGTGTAGACATTATGATAGTAGTAGTCCAGGAATGGTTTCCATACTTTTTGGAATTTATTAACCGAGCCCTGAGTGTTATATCTGATATTTTCCAGCTTCAAATGAAAAATTACCTCTTCAACCCAGCAGCTATGTAAAAGGGGGGAGTTAAACTTCCAATTATATGGAATGAGACGTCTTGTTAAAAGTAGCTAGAAAGCCACATTATGGGCCTGAGATCGGGAGAGATTCAGATCTCTATGAGCGACGCTAGAAAATCTGCCAGACTTACAGTGGAACATTTCACTTGTATGTCAGATATTGTAAATTGTGTTGTGAAATTATTCCCAGGATTTAGTTTAATAACTAACTAATATGTCTTTGTATTGCTAACCATCACATATGTAAGAAAATGTTAATATCTCTGTTTATGTAGCCCTTTTCCAATATATTACATGTAACTCAAAGTGCTGAGCATTTAAAAAAAAAAAAAAAAAAAAAAGTTGTAAAAAGACAGGACATATCATATTAAAGATAACACACATTTTAGCTTCAGAAAATAAATGGGAATGGCTCACGGAAAGGTAATATCAAACAGAAAATAAACAAACATAACAGGCTGGTTGCACAGGTTACTGATTAACAGAAGATTCTACCTTTCATACCGCCTTTAGAAGGTGTAGATATGTTACCTTATCTTGTGTATTTTATGAGATTATTGCATTGTAAGCAGATAAAACAATATAATTATGAAATATTATCACTGCATTGTTTGTTTAGATTATCACTATAGTCCCTGCATTATGATGCATAATATAACGTCTGTCTTCTGTTATTTTACAGTGAGGGTGCCGATGCTTCTGTCTATCATGCCTTTCCCCGTCCTGCGCTCCATGATATCAAAGATCATCTCAAAATCGGAGCAGGGTGAGTGGGTTCAGGGCTTTTTTGCAGGAGCCACAGAGCCGTGACTGTGTGTTTGTAGAGTCAGAGTCCATTGAAGAGTTGCCCGTCCCAGCAGCTTCACTTGAAAACAAAGCACTCCAAGTTTCTGTTCCTTTAGAGCAAAGGGGAATCAGTGAATCACTTCTTTAGACTTGTTTTTCTTCTTTCCTGAGTGTGTTGTGTTGTTTTTGCAGGAGCCCTGTTTGCCTCTCTGTCCTTCCTGGAGAGTTTAACTAGCAACGTATCGAGCGCAGTCTTCAGCAGCGTCTACGCTGCTACGGTGGCATGGTATCCTGGCTTCAGCTTCCTGTTGTCTGCAGGACTCTGTGTCATCCCTCTGATTGTCCTGGGGTAAGTTTATCATGTTGCCAGATAGAGTAGATAACACAACATTGTACCGGCGCTTTTTTTGCACGTTTTACAACAAAAAGCAAATCATACATTTCCAAACTTGACAAGGTGTTCAGAGAGTATTCTACCTAAAGTCATTTATTCACTCTACAATAAAAACAGAGAAGTTTATGCAGTGTACAGTAGATATGCTTCATGTGTAGAGCTGTACTCTGTGGATTGAGTTGCATCACAAACACCTTTTTTCTGCCTGTTTTGCTTGACTAGAAAAAGAGAAATACTTCCTTGTTTGGGTGCCCAGTAAACAAGAAAACTCAGTTCCTCATTCATCGCATACAACTTCCCCTCACCAAACCTCATATAGATATATATAAATCTCAGACATGTACATTATGTCTTTTCTTTTCTATTTTGACTCATGCGCCATCAACATCGATGCTGCCTTGTTATATATAAATGGAGGCCATAAAAGGATCTGTGTGGTACACTGCGTTCTTCTAATATTTGTACTGTTACACTGAGTTGGCAAAGTAGAGCTGCTGAGTCAGTGTGGGTGGTGCAGCGTGAAACATGAAACTCCTTGAGTGAATCCATCTCTGTCACATGCACTGCTTCTTCTCTTACATGGTGAGTAGTTATAGAATAACAAAACCACTGGATCAGCAGTCTCTGTCTAACAGCCAAGGGCAGCATGGGCTCCATTTTTTTTTCAGTGGTAGTGGGTCATGTACAGTAGTGTTACAGAAACAGTGTGTAACATTTCAGGGGATCCATTAGCAGAAATGAATATAATATTCATAACTATGTTTTCTCACTGATCCCCCTAGAAATGCATCTTATATTTTTTATAATAACGCAGAACTAATCATTTATTGTAATGATGAATAATATTGACCTTGTAGCGTCTTCTTATTGATAGAATAAGAAACCAACAAGATAAGAAGAGAGATTTGTGGTCTTTATATTTACTTAGGCCTATAGCCTAATAACATCGGACACTCTGACAGGTGTTTGTTGTGAAGTGAGGAGGTATTGTATAGATAACTCCTCATTTCATAAATAGAAAACAGGGCATCTGACAAAAGTTCAGCTCAAAACGTCACGCTGCGCAGCGCTACGTCACTTGCGGCCAATTAGTTAATTCCGATAGAAAACAATGCAATCAAACTGATTTTGTCACTGACGCTTGCTTGCGTCGCATTCTGTTTGGAGGGTGTAATATATATAAGCTAAATACATCCCAATACATTAGACCTCTCTGCGTTGTACAAAATACATTCCTTCTAGGTTTGTTTTTCAGAACCCCCAACCCTTAAAGTTCAAACTGCGCCTCTGCCGCCATGTTGCTCCGCCATGTTTCTACTGTAGCCCAGAACGGTAACGTGAGCCGCAGAGTGCAAAACCGCGGTACCGCCAGCCGCCGTCTGCCTTCCGTTGCTCCTAAAGTAGTGTTATTATGGTAAGGATGACCTCTGAGCGAGGCAAACGGCATTACCACAGTTTTGCACTTGGCGACTCACGTTACCGCAGTCTTGGAAAGTGAGGAGTGAGCGGAGGGGTACTCAGTTGGTTGCAATCTGCAACCACACCACTAGATGTTGCCAAATCCTGCACACTGCACCTTTTAAGCCTGATACTAGTGCGCTCCTTTTGGTTTATGTCTTGTTGTAACATTGGAAAATCAGTGACTTTGTTAGGTGAAAACGTGTGTTGGAAATGTCTCTTAGGCAAGAATCAAACAAAAGCTCCAAAGCAAGTGTTATCGTGCAACGTTTGTTCTCACACAGATCTTCGTCAGGCATTATCAAGTCACCATCAGAAAGCAGAGGAAGCAATATATAGACACAAACACATACATCACTCAGGTGATTGTGATCTGCCCCTATTGAGAGATAATCTACTCTCAAGTTGGCAGAGCTGAACAATGCTGTCTGAATAATAACATCAAAAAGAGTCAAATATATATCATAAATCATCTGAAAAAAACAATTATCCTAGAAACCACTATACAGGAAAAATACATAGAAAAAGTAGAAAAAATTAAAAATAGTAGAACAATAATAGTAGAAAATGTCTCTTACTCAGGCAAGCTGGTGCATGTGTGCAAAGAGAAGCAATGTTGAGAAGACAGTTGTCCGGTTCAGTTGGAATTGGTCGAGACAATGCAATGCATCCCATGTTTTCCTACTTTTCTTATGCCTGTTTTTACACATTTCAGGGTGGTGGGTCTGATAGGGGTGGATGTTGGCGAAGAGGTCACAAAGCCAGAGTCGGTCTTCTCAGGGGAGGAGGATCTTGTTGAAGATTACAGCGACAACCATCCTATTCTTAGCTGAGCCAAAACCTCACCAGCACTTTGTTCATTTTTTCCTTTGGTGATTTTTTTCTACGACACTTTTTCCAAACGTACCTCAGTGACTCAAGTTAATAAAGCAGGTTACAGATTCATCTCTTGTGCTACTGAACTTGAATATTATGACGATATAACAGGGAGTTGTAGGTGTTTTACGAGAACATTGTTGGATTAGAAATATGTCAAGATGGCAGCCAAAGCAGAATATAAAGCAGGGATTGGATGTTAAGTGACGTGCATACCATCTAACAGGTCTTCCATGAAGAATGGTAAGAATCCTCACACATTATTTGTACCTCCAAATGGCCTGACTGACGAGGATTTTATGTGTTTTCAAACAGTTTTCCAGTGTGATATGAGTTGCAAAATATTTTATTTTTTCCAGTGTGATTTAATTCAGATCTGTCCTATCATTTGTTTCTCCTTTTAAGTGCAATGTTAGTTCATGCCTTTACAAAGAGCTCCACTGGCACCAAAATATGCAACACAACTTTGATAATTTTTTTCCACCAAACCTACAATAAGTGGTGTAAAAGTAAGCAAATATTATAGTATACATGTGAATGTATAAAGATAACCCTCAGAGGGAGGAAGGGGTTTTTTAAAGGAACAAGGAATCAGTGCTTTTTAAGAAATAATGGACTGTTTACAACGAAACATTTTATGGTTGTCCTCCAACCTTAATATTTGGTGACCTAAAAGGGATGATGAGGAAGAAAAAGATCATTATGATGGGAAAATCATATATATTTAAGACTACAAAAAGACAAAAAATAAACATTTATCAGTGGGTTATCTAAGTATCTGCTAATCTAAACCAGGATGAAGATTGGAGTGAAATATAACTATAATCAAATGGGTCGGCAATATGCTATTTACCCTTAACTGTTGCTCTTAGCATTGTAGGTATGGTTTTAAGTGGACCACCCGGGGGTACACACCTGAGTGTCGTCGTTTTTGTGACTCAATCCCAAATGTTGTATCATAGAAGTATAATTGGACACGCAGGGATGTAGGAAGTGTTTTCTTTTTCTGCTTTTTTGGGGAGTTTATTTCAAAAGTGCAAATAATCTAACAAAATGACAAATGTTTTGTTTTTCACCTGTGGTTTCTAACATAATTTTCCCTTTACTGTGTATGTTCATGTCTTTGTGTAAATACAATTTAAAAAATAAAATAAAGGAAATGTTTATAGTTCCTCTAACACTGTCCCAAAAAAGACAATCTGTCATGAACATACTCTTTTACCTTTAAGTTTGTAAGGACACATCTTCCTGTTGCTTGCTAAAACCACCACTAATGGAGATTTATGTGGTGTGTCTTCAACAACGATAACTTAACCAAGTATTGGCGAGGACCTTTCCTTTGCAAGAATCAGGAAGATCTTTATCTTGATGGAAACTAATTCGAAATCCAGTCAATAAAAATATGCAGATTTTATTATCATGAACTGCATGTGATTATCATAAAGTGGGCATGTCTGTAAAGGGGAGACTCGTGGGTACCCATAGAACCCATTTTCATTCACATATCTTGAGGTCAGAGGTCAAGGGACCCCTATGAAAATGGCCATGACAGTTTTTCCTCGCCAACATTTAGCGTAAGTTTGGAGCGTTATTTATCCATCATGGTCTGTACCAATGGATTCCTTAGGTTTTTCTAGTTTCATGTGATACCAGAATCTTGCAACACAGCTCAGGTTGAAAGAACTGATTCAGCTACTGTGCCGTGAAGTGATAATAAGGGAGACCTGTGACTAAAGTTTACTGATCTGAACTCGTACAGACACTGACTGACATGCTGTAGTAGTTTGCTAAAGAGTGATAATCTTATTAAATCACTTGTGAATTCACAGCAAATAAGTCTGCAGTGCACCAAAGCATACCGCATTATAAGAAGGATTTAGAAGAGTTAAAGTATCAGTAACGTTGTATTTATAGAGGAATAATGAAACACAGCAGAGAAGTGAGAACAAACACATTGATCTGGAAATCTATCTGACACATCTATCTGAAAATAGACACTTCTGCAGCTGTTGCACTGTAGAAAGCTTTGTTTCCTTTTAGCCCTGAATAACCTCATATGATGCACAAATTCTGTGTTGGTCTCATGACATTGGATTGTCACTATCTCTGTTTAACTTGTCTTGTCATTTGTAGGTTGTAGTGGTGGTTTTAGCAAGCAACAGGAAGACGTGTCCATACAAATTTAAAGGTAAGAGAGTATGTTCATGATTGATTATCTTCAATAAAAATATGCAGACTTTGTTATCATGTCTAATATTGGGTTTGGATTGTAAACATTAAAAAAAGAATGCCATTAGGAAATTGAATAAATCTGTAACACTACATTTTACACAAATAATGTTTATAATAAAGTAATTTTCGATCAATTTTGAGGTAAATTTTGAGGTAATTTGGCAGTAATTCCAAAGAAATTTCAAATAGGTTACTTGCTTATTATCACCTAATTACCATGCAATTTGTGGATCTGTAAAATGAAGTGTTACCAATAAAAACAAATAAAACCTTAAATATTATGGTTCAACTTGAATCTTAAATACTAAATACTATATACTATATATATATATCTCACATCATATCATATCATATCTTATATCATATCTTACAGTGCATAGGGTTTTGACTCTTATTTAGATCTGTATGCTGAGTCACAGGACATGTTTTAATAAGTCTGTGTCCAAGGAAAATAATAAACTGTTTGAAATTCCCATGCAGGAACACAACTGTTTAAGTGATGCTGTCTTTTGCATATTGACCACTGGGTGTCACTCTTGGTCCAGACTCACAGGCTCACTGACATGCTGCACCTATAATATCATATACATATAAAGCCCTACATAAGTTGTTGTAGACATGGAAATAAAGAAAAGATCAATCTTTTTTTTAATCCTTTGTGTCGTCTTACAATAAATTAAATTGTTAAAAATTCATAAATGTAGCTTTAAATCTCCTATATGTATTTTTCACGCATTCCAAAGCCTTACAAAGGGACTTTTGACGACTCTAGGCTTACACGGCGTAATGTCATGGTCTGATAACTAGTTAAGAGCTGTCGCCACACAATGCCATGGTCCTCAGTGCAATAAAGGTGTCCTTTTTGAGCTTAATATAAGTCACCCATTGCAATTAATATCGCACAAATTATATTGGTGACCAATTCCTGTTGATTAAAGTGAATCTGGGAAAAAAATCAGTCAGCCCTTTTTCCCACCAATGCGTGCTCGCAACACTTCAGTTTCTAACTCGATACTGTTCCTCATTCGTCTCACACCTCCAAGTTATTGTATTTGATTTTCCTGTACTGAAGTTTCCAAAGCTCCCACCTCCTGTCTTTGTCCTCTGCAGAGAAGGGTCGTCATTGTGCATACATGCATGTCTGTGAAACCTATTTTTTTTAGACTCGCCCTGTCTCCGGGAGAGATGTGAGATTCAAGGAAAAGCATATAAGCGTGCAAACGGTGTGTGTCTTATGGATGATGAATGGACATCAGAAACTCTGGCAGGGATCCCTATCAGATTGCATGTTTAGTTACTGAACCATTGGGTTAGTGTGGAAACAGAGAGGCATGTAAATAATGTCTGCAACCGCAAAAGATGAATGAGATGGCAGCAATGTAATACAATACCCTCATGTGAATCTGCATTGAGTATGCTATATAAGATCATATTAGATGTACACGTGATGCATCACAGTTACGGTTCAGCTCAACTTTAAATTGGGTCGTGGATGTTTCATGATTTACACGGGAGGATGGGAAACCCCCATGAGACTGGAAAGGACAGACACTAGCCTCATAGATGTGGGTCAGTAGGGGCCTGCCTACTACGTTATAAAAGTGAAAGTGAAACTTAAAAGCAACACGTTCTAACACGTAAAACTGAATGAAATGTTACGTTTTGAACACAAACAAAAAAGCTTCTTTAGGTTTAAGGCAACAAAACTACAACTTCTTTAGGCAACAAAAAAAGACTTAAGCGAAACTTAACGTTATTGGTCTCACACTGGATGCAAACTCTGGCCTCCTGGGTGAAGGTACTGTGTTTTGTGTCCCATCAATTGTCCCCAACTGCCACCCCAAATGGAATTTCACACTGTCTATAGGACTACAGTGCATGACTTCCACTTCTGCTCCTGTCATAATTACTATTGTCCCTAGAGGTCGCTGTTGTCCTCTTTTATACATTCTTTCGGTGATTTACCACGTGCAAACCTGTCTCCCACAAAATAACGTTCCCATACAACTAAACTGCATAACCAAATTACGATTTGAGGGAAACGTATTTTAAACAGTTTTAAACATGTGATTAACGTTGTAAATGGAAACAAAACAAAACAAAAACGCAACAAAACTAATTAGTTAGGTTTAGTTAAAAATGTCATGGTTTGTCTTAAAATGACTACGACATTGAAACAAAACAAAAACCAAAATGCACAAAACTACTTAGTTAGGTTTAGGCAACAAAATACTTGGTTAGGCTTAGTAAAAAAAAAATCATAGTTTGGCTTAAAATGACTTAAAACAAACAAAAACGCAAAAAAATGACTACATTTCACACGGGACATGATCACCGGTCTGCTGGGGAAAAGTTCGGCGTTTGTTGGACCTACCTCCCCTCCGGCCGGCCAGTAGTGGACTTTCTTGTTTGTTATACTCGTTATTATTCATTAACGATTATCATTTACGGTCGCTCGTTGTACTACGTCATGTGCTACGGCCTTCTTCAGACTTCCAAAGGTATTTGTGATACGTAAAAGACAAACGTAATGCGCGACAAAATACGTTTCCTTCCGAATGTAATTGAGAATGCAATTAAGTTGTATGGGAACGTCATTTTTAGGAGACAGGGCTGCCATGTGAATAGATGATAAAACCTACTACTTGGCGTAGTAGGCCCCTATTGACCCATATCAGTGGTGCTTATAGCGACTGATAACGCCTATTTAATAGGCTGACAACAATCTAATCGTGTTGACAAACTTAACTAAGCTGGTTCAGTGTGAAAACATGAGGCAGACCTCCTTGCACTTGAGAAATAATATCTTGTTGCTTTTGAACACTGTTGAGGTAGAAACATGACAGTGAAGTTTCCTTTTTTGAAATTTATAATTGGCATGTCAGTTTGAATTGGCTTCATTCGCGGAAACCCAAATGACGTCTGATCATAATGTGCAGTTATTTGATTTCCACCCTCAAGCCTTGAAAACCGTGACTGCCGCTTGATTGTAAGGTAATGTTGACACTGAGTTTGAATTAAGCTCTCGGCGCTGTGGAGGTTACATGAGGGATCATCTGAGGCAGGGCCCGTCTGGCACCACACATGAGGTTTCTGGTTAAATTAGAGATGGAGGTGTGGTGAAGACTGACGATAGTTTGCAGGCGAAGAGGCAGCTTTCCCAGGGGTGAGGAGCCCCGGGGGGAGATGGCCGTGGTGGCTCGTGTGTGTGTCTGGCGTGCATGGGGTCGTTAGGGATTAAAGGGAAGCGTGGAGGCAGGGGATTGAGGGTCTTTTGGTTTCTGGTTTCCAAACTATAGCTGAATCAGCAGTGCGATCATCTGCGCCGCACCACATCACATCACCAATAGCTCAATCTCTGATGTTGATCCAGTAAGTTGCTCACAGGCATTCTCTTTTTATCTTAACCTTCTGCTCCCCCCGGGAGGAGATCATTCACTATGATATAAAAACCCATTTGAGGTGGTTTGTGTGACTGAAGCTATAAGGGTGCAATAGAGGGGCTTCCCATGCTGGAGTGATTTGATCATTTGAGGATGATTTGATCACACCAGGATCCACTGCATATCTGTTTTCATTCTCAGTTTTCATACAGGCTCAATAGTGCAGGGAATTAACTAGAAGACTGACAGTAAATATGAACGTGGGTGGGTTTCGCGTTTGCTGACCACAAAATCTGTTTCTGACCATTGACCCAAGTTGCTTTTACGCACAGACACTGCCTGATATAAAATACATTGTTTTAGAGTTTTTCAGGTGAGTAGCTTCATAGGAGCAGATGCAGCTCAAAGGCATCTTGACGGTTGAGGTTTTGCAGAGTATTATCGACACAATTGGCACATTTTCCCAGGCAGGTTATGAACTTTATGGTCTGCTTCTCTGCGTTCTTATGAAGCCTATGGTTTGCAGTTTACCATAGCATAACTGTACTGCCTGATCTTTTTCAATGTATTTTTTACATGTACGGTTACAGAACTAGCAGTAGAAATTTAGATAAGACAGCCAGTTTCCACTATTGTCATCTAAACCATTTCACAAAACACGAAGTCCCGACCCCCTTTAGGGGTCGCCAGACCTTTTTGATTTAAAGGGACTGTTTGTAAGAATCAGAAATGCTTGTTAACAGCGACACCTGTGGCCGTTAAGTCGACGAAAGTCAGCGTCCTGTTGCTCGGACTCGCGCTTGTGCTCGCTCTACATAGACATGAACGAGCATCGCTCAAAACAGTGAGGCGACACACGTCAGCTAAGACCACAATATCACTCTATATTTCACCTGCTTGGCAGTAACGTTAGCTGACCAGACGAAGGTCTCTCCATGAATCAATGCTGATCCTAGTGTTGGCTTTTCCTGCTTCAGCCTCCCAACCGCGGCCGGAGGGAGACACTGGAGTTTTGGTCGGAGACGATAACGTTACTCGCTCCGGAGCCCCGTCACTTCACTAAACACGGGAAACCTCTGTTGGTCTGGAGGAGCTGCAGCATTTATTTCTGCACAAACGTCCACTGTACATTCACTAGTTATTCTCAGAGCTAAACTAACTCTTCTGCAGTGTGTAGTGTGCGCGCATGCACGTGAGCCAAAGAGCGAGAACGAGCGCGGTGTGTGAGTGAAGGCAAGCAGGCAGGCAGAGGAGCAGAGGAGCTGAGTACAGCAGAGACTCCGACCCTGGAGACCAAAGCTACGGTCTCCCCCGCGTCCTCCGACCGCGGCCAACACTGTTTGCAAGACGGGCTTCACTAGATATAACTTTGCGGTTTTGGTGCTTCCGTGTAGTTTGTGTTGGAGTCTTGTCTGAACAGCGTAGCCACACACGATCGCGCATGGGACACCGACCCTGATTGATTTATGTGTGTAAGAAGTTACAAACAGTCCCTTTAAATATACAGTTGGCCTATATCTCAGCATTCCATTCATTTTTGTGAAGAAAACTAAATAAAATTGTTATTTTGTTATTATATAATGTTTGGATTACTATTTAAGATATAAACTTTAAAAAAAATGTCACAGGATAAGGGCACGATGAAGACCTGAACACAAGTTATATCCACAGAGCCTTTCCTCTCTGCTAAACAGCCTCGTCCTGCATTAGAAAACTATGCAGTTAAAACAACCAAAGAGCTGAGGTCAAGCGTCAGGGAGAAGAAAACACTGAATTTGTCAAAAAAAGAAGCCTATTAAGTTTGAATGAAAAATAGTACATAATACAGACTAAGAATTGTATTAAAATCTTTTAAAAATAACAGGAAAACTCATATCTGATGCAATATTCACAGGAATATTAGGAAAATACGCAAACTTCCTGCAATTATTGTGTTCTCTGTTTGGGTTAATTGTACAGTTTATCAGTTGTTCTGTACTGTTATTGTTATGCATTGAATATAATATGAAATATCCATAAAACATGTCACTTAATCAGGGGTCGTCAGTTTACTCAATGATATAAAAGGGGTCCCTTAAGGACAAAGGTTGGGAACCACTGGTCTAAACCATCATCTTGATGTCATTCATTTTCTCATTTTTCTTCTACCCGTTTTTCCTTCTACAAAGGTCACGCTGTGGTTAGTTTTCTCCTGCTGCCATGCACAGCAACGGATGATGTGTGCTGGTTAAGCGATGGGTTGATTATCCCATGCTCCCCACATGCTATCTGCGTGTGCGTTGTAGGTTGTGTGTGTGCTTAGCTGGATGTTAGTCAGAGGTCCAGGAGCCCTGTCCCTGATCCGTATCTACTGCCATTCCTTCCCTGCTGTGTTTTTTCTATGAAGGGTTGTAATCACTTGTCATCTTCATCTTCACATCACTTTTTGGGATTTTCAACTTTCCCCTCATTCCTATTGCATGGCTGTCCTTTCATGTGGTTACCCACTCTCTCCACAGATGTCTTTTCCCTGTTTTTACCGCCAATAATGTCGATTCCCCCTGTCGGCTCTACTACCTCCCTCCTCCACATCCTCCTTATTTTCTCTCATTCACTTAATAGGATTGCCTGGCTCTTTATGATCTGTCGCCTCAACCACAGACCCCTCTTCTCTCCTTTGCCATCTCCAACCGACATCCTACCAGCCATGCTTCAGACTCCAGCAGTGGTTTTTACAGTCAAATCTTCACCTCCCCACACACTGCATATCTACTGTATATGTAGTGATGTCATGGGATGGGTGCGTCACAGAGGGGAGATACATTCCCTCCCGGTGGCTGCAGCAAGGACTACAACCCATCATGGCGTCCACTCAAAGACTACAGAACCCATAGTCAGCAGGGCAGTCAGGACAAAGGTTGCTGCCCAGCTGAACACTGTCCATACCACTATCAGGGTACAATGATACACACACACACTCGCACGGCATGTCTCAGACAACACATTCTCATCCCAACTCATCACATACGGACGCTTTGTCAGACCCCTCAACATTACTTTTCGGTCGTGATAAACGTGCTTAATGTTGTGAATTAAACAAAAACATAAATAAACAACATGGTTGGGCTTAAAATTACTACATTTTTACAGTTAAAATGTGACTTGACGTTGTGATCACAAGACATGAACAAACAGCTGATTGTAAAGTGAAAGTGAAATGTAACACACGGGACACAAATAACGGTCTCCTAGATGAAAGCATTGTGTTTGTTGGACACATCCACCTCCTTGCTATTTTTTTAAATTTAATTTTTATTTATTTATCTTGTAAGTTTAAAGTTTTAGTCACTATTTAAGATTTTTTTTATTACATTGCTGTGTGCAGTTGGACTGTTTTACTGTAAGCCTCGGTTGCCATTTTCATCCCTACAGGCTCAGTGAGATTAGGTTGCATGATGACTTGGCAAATATTTGGTTTATGCTGCCTGTCATTGCCTTCATGGCTGGTTTCTAACTGGCCAGTTTTTGCATATTTTCTGACGTTTTTTTCATCTATCTCTTTGCAGAAAGCCTCCTCTCCCACTGTATCCATGTGTGTTTCTCCCTCTTTCCTATTTTTCTCTCTGGGAACCTACCTCTCCTCACGCATACTCCCAATCTTAAAAGCCTTCTTCCTCATTAATCTGTCCACATTTTTTAAATCCAGCAGAGATGGTCAGCAACAATATGAACTTATACATGACTTGTAAAAAATGTTCAAAGTAGGGCTGTCAAAGTTCACACGATAATAACGCTTTAAAGCAAATCCGTTTTTGACGCCACTAATTTCTTTAACATAACACGAAAGAAGCTAAATAACGCTCCAAACTTAGACTTAATTTTGGCGAGAAAAAAAACTGGCATGACCATTTCAAAGGGGTTCCTTGACCTCTGACCTCAAGATGTGTGAATGAAAATGGGTTTTATGGGTACCCACGAGTCTCCCCTTTACATATATGCCCACTTTATGATAATCACATGTAGTTTGGGGCAAGTCATAGTCAAGTCAGCACACTGACAGCTGTTGTTGCCATGTCATGATTTTCATCATTGTCATTTTTTATGCTAAATGCAGTACCTGTGAGGGTTTCTGGACAATGTTTGTCATTGTTTTGTGTTGTAAATTGATTTCTAATAATAAATATATACATACATTTGCATAAAGCAAGCAGATTTGTCCACTCCCATGCTGATAAGAGTATTAAAGCTGAAGTAGGCGAGATTGGAGCAAATATGATTAAAGTTATTTTTATAAAACGGTCGCTATATCGTGACAGTAGTACATGAAACAGGTAACCTGAAAAAATCATATGCCTCTGTGTCCTCCGGTGTCCTTCGGTGTCCTCCGGTGCTCCAAACGGCATCTGCAAGATTTCACAGACCGAGGGAAAACAAGCAGTAAGAGCTGATCTGAGGTCTGCTGTCTAGCTGCTGTCCATGAGAGCCATAAAGCCTGAAAACAGAGCCATGATGAGGTGCAGAAGTCTAGTTATCTCTCCGAACACTTGAATCACAATATGCTGAAAGGTTATTATGGAATTTTTGCCCAATGATGCCAAAATTATGCCACTTTAAATACTTGACAAATCTCCCTTTAAGGTACATTTTGAACAGATAAAAAATGTGCGATTAATCAACATTGTTTCTTACATTTGTTAATGTGACATGAATGGGAAAAGAAAAAAAGTATTTTATACGGTGATCAGACAGGTGTTTAACTCCATTAGCCACACTAGCTTTTCCAAACTTCCTATTTCTCAACAGTCCCTGGGGGTTATAACTTACATCGCTATGTCCCATGGGAAAGGCAGGAGTGGAGCTAGGAGTCAAATCTTTCTGTGCTTCATACTCTCTAAGTTACTGCTGGCGTATTATAAAAAAAAAAACACAGACAAACTCTGTGTGTGTTTGAAGATGCCAAGGATATATTTCCTAACTAAAGGGTGACTGCATGTTCATCCAACAAATCAAATGTGTTGAGGCTGACCTGAATGTGAAGCTATTGAAGCTATTGAGAATTCAATTCAAGCACAAACTAGCTTCGCAATTTTGGCTTTGCTGTCGACACTTTGATTCCTCATTATGTCATTTTGAAAGGTTGGTAGAAGTGCACTGTAAACCTTGTCCTTCCACTGCTACCCAATGTAACTGTTGTTTTGTCAAAAAAATAAATCTCACTTGTAGCCCCATTCTGATTCTGATTTTAACATTAGCGCATACTAACATATTAGAGGATTGTAGAGACAGATGCATAATGGCTCAAAACTTAGAGGTAATGACTATTTAAAAAAAAAAAAAAAAGAGTCAGGAATCTGGAAAAGTCAGGAAAAATGATTACATTGATATTGTGTAATTGCATTAAGACACTCCCTTTCATGCTCATTTCTATGAACATGGTGAGTAATGTTGATTATCATCCCACCCTTATTCAGGAGGACGGAGCTGAAGGTTGTTGTACGATGGTGCTGCCACGCTGAGACCACAATGATTACAATTTAGTGTGCGAAAGCTTTGAATGTCATTCGTGCAGCGCCTTTAGCCACGTCGGCTGGTGGCGAGTCGGAGTCTTAAAGGATGGCAACCCCCCACATCTCTAGAACAGTGGCAAAGGAAAGGTCACTGTGACAATCAATACACTGCCTCTCTCCACTTGCCTGGTTGTGCTTCAGTGCGTCAGACTATTCAGCCTGCTGCCCGGATTGGATGAGAAGTCAGGACCTGATAATCAGGGAGGAATGGGAAGAACAGTGATATATAGCCACGCTCAGTGTCTGTTAAGGGATTACAGTGAGCATAACTGATCCTTAAATTGACTGGGTATTGTCATCATTATCCTTGTCATGATTTCTTTGCAATCATCTTAGTCCAGAATATTCTTTCTTTTTTGGTCTCCGGTCCAGTCTCTTTCCTCTGGTCTCAATTTTCCTTGTGAAGGTTTATTGTCTCTCTGGGTATATTAACATCAACGTTGTGTGTGGGTTAAGTGGGTTCACACTAATTGCATTCGGTTGGGGCGTGCTCTTAAACACACACAGACACAAGCTGACAGAGAGAGGTATCTCTGGTCAGATCAGAAGCTCTCCAGTTTCACCCCAACATCACAGGAACCACAGAGCTAGTAAACCCTCTGCAACCAGCCTGCTGTGGAGTGATGTGTGAGCACACAGTCACATCTGTATTTATCAGATTTTCTCGGACCCAACCCACGCCCCTGTTCTTTGCAATGAGCTCATTTTTTACAGCCTGCATTTGGCTACGTTTGGTTTTCACTGGTCTATTATTAATAAGCATTTTCATTTCAGTTTGCATTAGCACGGTCTCCGCAGCGCTCGCAAGCATCAGGTTTCTAATTATGGCCTTGGAATGGAAATTGTCTGCAAAAAAAGTTCAAAAATCAGTATAACAAGCACATGATATGTCAGATATCCAGAAATATCCAGTACACTCAGTCTCTGAAACACATACATTTATTATAAATTGATAAAATAAAAAATGTCTGGTCATATATTAAAGGACAAGTCTGGTGTTTTTCTATATTTCTATTATTGTTAACAAATCCCACGAAAAAAACCCCAAAACCAACAATGTCTTATGGCTGGTTCAGACTTCACAATACCAGCCCGATAATAGCCCGACACGGCTGTCGTAGGGCGTCGGCTCTGATTGGGAACGACAACGAGCATCTTGAGCTATAATCAATCGTTTTATTTCATGTAGTGTGTCAGACTAGACGACAACCGACGCCGCGTCTGGGATGCCTCACGACGTCCCGACAGGAAGTCTAACATGTTTAATTTTTTTTTGCCTTCCACAACGTGTTTTGCCTCGCAGGTGCACACAACTGTAAAAAATGGCGAAGCGACAATGTTAGTGCTGTGTTGTGGAATTGTGAAATTGAGGAAAGATTTGTGGAGCTATAGCAACAGCATCCAAGCCTGAGACAGAGTGAAAAAAGAAAATAGCTGGCCGTGAAATATGAGAGACACTTGAGCAACCCGGTGAGTAAGCTACTGCCATTAGCATCAAGCTTCCTTCCTGATGACATCACGCACGTGGTGAAAGACGGCCGGCGATGATTGGTCAGAGACCATGTCTCTTGACCAAGTCACAACAAGAATTTATGACTCCCATTCGTAGTCTGAACCGGGCATTAGTCTGTTTCTCAATACTCTCTGACTTCCCACCCTGTCTTAAGAGCCGCAAGCCCATTGGTTCCATCTGAAGATGATAGACTTTGAAAAAGTGGTCACAAATATTTAGTTTCATTTTTTAAAAAAGGCTCAGTTTTTAGCAAATGCTACTCAAACAGGAGTTAATAGTGCATTTGTTAGGGACTACTTTCAGCGGTGGATTAATATACATTTGGTTCTCTAGTGAGTATTTCCTGCAGCAGGACGCTGTTAAGTGGGAATGACTCAAAATAAACTAAAAGGAACATTTCACCAGGTGCAACTTGTGGCTCATCGATGTGTTTTTAATATTTTGTGGACAACAATTGAGCTTAACGGCACAGATGAATAAACTATATCAGACTTACACAGACAATACTTGTGAGGGATACATTTTTTTCTTCAATAGTTTATTTAGAAAGTTCAATACAGTAGTTACATAAAGTACATGTTCAGATTTTTCATGACAAAAATTTCAGTAAATATATTTAACGTATAAAAATAATAATACAACAAGATTATACAACAAAAAAGTAAGGAAAGGAAAAAAAGATGAATAAAAAACAAAAAACAATTGGAATATATTTAAAATGTCTAAAATTAATCAATTATCCAGTCGTTACTGATTCGTTCCTCACTCGTTTTATAAACATTAGCTACTCTATAAAATTTGAGTGGGAGTTCCTCATTAACTAATGGTTCCCTGGCAGTTAGATCCTCATTCGTTTTTTAATTAAGTAATGATTAACTAATCATTAACTAATCAAAAAATTTAATTGGGAGCTACTCAGTAACTACTCACATTTTTGTGTCCCTTATTGAAAAGTGTTACCAAATAATCTAACAGTTTTTGCCTATTTAGAATTTTTGAGTGTTAAATTATAAGGGATCAATTCAGTTGTGCAATTTGTTGACAGTAAGAAACTTAAGGAACTTAAGGCCCCACTGCAATTCATAAAAAGCAGAGATGCTGTGTGCATTTCTGTGAGTGCTGTATCCACCATAAAATCTCCGTTTTGTGTAAAAAAAAAAAAAATCTCTGGCTGGAAACTGCCCTGTCATCGACCCTTTAAATATTATTGTTTTGCTTTAATTCGCCTGAATTAGCAAATGTTCAACAATGGAGTCAAATGATCCATCTGGACCACGTTTTAATGACGGCAGTTATTTGAGATAGATTGTATTTTGTCTATCAAGCCTGTGTCGTGAACCCACACATGAGAGAGGAAGTCTCAATCACATTTAGTACAGTAGTAGATAGATGGGTGAGGGGGATATTATGGTGAATTTATTGTCCAAAGGGCTTCCTCCCTCTCTCCTCCACAACAACGAGAGATTTCTTGGAGCGAAAACTTGCTGCAAGAGTGAGACTACTGCATTGTCCTTGAGACTTTCTTTGTTCTGACTGTCATCTCCAGTACAGTGAAGGACTGGGACTGAATCCTCCTGCTGTGTTGTGTGTAAAGCCTTGTAGCAGAGGCATTTGCCGAAGCAGATACTCTTCCTACCAGCAGGGAAAGTCTGAGGACACAAATAATATCCTTAGGGCTGCTTTGCCCTTATCTTCCTCTCAGAGGTCTCTTCTTTCCAGCTGTTTGGACTTATTTGTGTCTACTGGAACACTGCTAACATCTGTCCCATGTCTGCCAGTGATTGATGTCAGCCGTGTGAGTGATATCAGCAATATCACAAACACGTATGAACACATGCATCTGCAGTACAGAGAGCACATGGGCTCATATAAATGACAACCAGATATGTGCACATGATAGCTTTATTGGCTGTCACCTCTGCTGTTCAAGCTCTCATTTTGGCACACTTGCAATTTTTGCAGCCAGATTTCCCAGAAATCTGTATGTAGTATCTGTATTTGTATGATGCATCTTTCTGAGCATTAAAAGTAGGTAAATGCTCTGTCATCAGAAGGACAACATAAAGGTAGACATGCAAGAAAAAAGTTTTTTTTAATGCATTGTAAGGGTGTCCTTGGGTGTCCTGAAAGGCACCACCAAATTAAATCTATTATTATTATTATATAAGCCTGGTGACATGGGAATGTATTTGACAATTTTTGTTATCATCTTTCCTCATTAAACCCAAAACAAAAGCCAAGACTCTCAAATTTCTAATTATTTCAAATTATTTTTATTGTCTTACTTTCCCAAACAAAGATGTAACCTTAACTGTAACCTTAAATCAAGTTACTTAATCAAAATCTGCCTCAAAAGTTATTTTACTTGCTGAAATGTAATCACAAGCTAACCCTTCACAACCCTTCACACACCCCTGTTGTAACTATTCTCAGTCTTTAATCCCATATGTGTGCTCATTTCATGAAATTCCATGAGACCATGTTGGAAGTATGGTATTCATATACTGTGTTGATAATCTGATACACAAAGTGTGATGTGAGACATGCATTCAAAGGCAGATTCAAAATTATGCAGCCTACCCTACACTAAAAAATTATTGTTAAAAATCCATATCTTGTTTTAATAGAAGTATACAAACCAGTGGGCAACTCCTTGGTTTGAAAAGTGAAGCCAATATAGAAGTGCCTTAAACTTGCATTCTTTCTAATAGCCAGCAGGGGGCGACTCCTCTGGTTGCAAAAACGAGCCTACTTCTCACTTGATTTATTAACTCAGTAAACATTGTAAACATGAGTTAATGGTCTCAATCGCTAGTTTCAAGTCTTCTTCAATACAGCATGATGTTCATTTAGTAAATTATCGTCCCATTTAGAGTCACATAGACCATAAAGCAGGGGATGCTTTAGGGAGTGGCTACCTTGTGATTGACAGGTTGCTACCACTGCGTTGTCCGGTTGGGGAGTTGTCCGTGTTTTCGTCTTACAACTTTAACCCTTTCACAGTGTGTTTTCAGTTTATGGAAGATAATTGTAACATTTTGGTCGCCTAAAAATGTCTTATTCAGCGTTTGGTTGTACTTAGCGCCACCCTCTTGAGTCACTTCTGGTTGCAAAAAAACAACATGGCGACAGCCAAAAACCAATGATGGTCAAAACGCCAAACTCAATGCTTCAGAACGGCAGTCCACAAACCAATGGGTGACGTCCCGGAGACTAAGCCCACTTCCTATATTCAGTCTATGATACAAACTAACTAACTAATTAACATGGTCCACTTGGAAGTGAATATCATCACTGAGAAGGCCACACCCATTGTACCTTGTAAAAATGATTGTGGCCACCTTTAAAGTCAATGAAAACCATCCTTGTCCTTGGATTGTGAGTCATTTTGGATGTATGAAAGTGTCAGGTAAAGGTCTACCCTTCACTATTTAATGTTGTATTTGAGGACAATATCTAAATCTTATTTTTATGTCCCTACGAGAGAAGGGAAAAATGGAGTTGAGGGTGCTTTTAACTTGCCTGCACCTGGAAATGTACAATCTCTGCCAAGATGTTTCCTGGATTTCAGCTGTTACATGCTAACTGCCACTCTAGGGGGTGAAACCAGATGCTTTAAGCAGGACAATTTAATCCTTTTGTTCCACCGTACTTCACTGATAAAATGAAAATGACCTCTCTGGATAAAGCCAAGAGACTTTAATCATAACTTAAAAAAAAAAAAATCCTAATAAAAGTATAACCTTTTTTGGATAAAATGTTTTTGTTTGAAAAAATCTTTTTGGTGTTTCCTCCAATTACATTGAATTTTTTTGAGAAAGAAGCTGGCTACTTGTCAGTTTCAGATTTGACATGTGTTGCCATTTTAAACAGTGAACTTACGTGACCCAAATTATCTGGAGTCTTACCGATACCAGATGCAGTTTTTGTGATCCAGCTTGCATGGTGCTGACTGTGATGTTTAGCAGTGATGCAGAGAGGGGTGGTTAACCCCCATTTGACCTTATTGATTATCACTTAATCAGCTTGGCCTACTTACTACTTAGTGTGTTGCTTTGTGGTACTGTAAAACAGGAAACGGAGATGGGCAGTGAAATGCCGACATTTCAGCAAAACATTCAAGAGACTCAGAAAAAAAAGACTTTCACACACTGCATGTGAAACACTGACCAGCGCTTTTAATCATTAAATCTCTTTATCGCGCCAAACTCTTTAGGGAAGCTCGGTTAATCCGGGATAGAAAAGAAAAGCATTTTATGCCATTGGTTTTTCCATTCCCTCTGCTTCACAATGGTCACAGTTTCCTAAGATCAACATTTCCAATCTTGACAAAAAAGAAACATGAAACTTTGGAGCCAAGTACCTTCTGGTTTCCAAGCCAGATCTGCAGCGAGACCGCAACGCTATTGTTCTATGAGATTTATTAACAATATGTCATCGACAGCCCTGCTGAACTATTTCCTTCCATACAGTGACTGTGCACGGGTGACCTCTCTTACTGGGCTCAACAAACGTCAACTAATCTATGCTAAACCTCTGTAGTAAGATGTGTTTTAAGCAAATGTTTGCTTTTCCCCTCTTTAAATTGCAGTTTTTCATAAAATGTATTGTTCCACATTTTGGAAAATATGGTTATTCTCTTATTCTTGCCTAAAGTTACATAAGAGAATACCATACTCATATTTGTCCTTTAAATATAAGGAGACGGTTAGCTTAGCTTAGCATTAATGAAACAGCTAGCTTGGGTCTGTATCATAGACTGTATATATAGATGGACGACGCGTCTTCACTTCCGTCTTCACACCCGCCCAAGCCAATGTTAGCATGCGCCACCCAGCTTCTACGTTAGCACCATGGTAGCTGTTTGGCAAGAAACACAGAACAACTAACCATAATATATCTAATATTTGGCTCATGTCCCATCCCCTAACATGGCAGCGGTGGGCTTTATGACCTATACTGCAGCCAGCCACCAGGGGGCGATCCAGATGTTTTGGCTTCACTTTTGGGGAGCTGTTGTGTATACAGTCTATACCTGTATACGTCTGTTTCCTTTATGCAAAGCTAAGCTAATGGTCTCCTGGCTCTAGCTTCATATTGATGGGAGAGATATGACAGTAGTATCAATCTTTTCCTCAAGCAAATTTCCCCAAAATCTTGAAGCTTTAAAACTACCTGGGTTAGAAACACTTTCCAGAGCTGTTTCAACTTGACTTTTTATTCTGTCATACCTGTTCAGCTCAGTCTTAGCTGAAACATGCCTTGACCAATAACTACTTTGTTGGGTCGTTTGCGAAAACTTGCAAAAACTCTCCTGAGACTTGCTGCCTGACGGCCTCTCCTAATCTTAAACATTCGAGTTCAATACCTAACCTTAACAATTCAAGGTCAATACCTAACCTTAACAATTCAAGGTCAATACCTGACCTTAACTATTCAAGGTCAATGCAATTTGCGTGTTAACTTCTAAACATGACCATTTTATTACAGCCTTTAGCCTATTTTTTCCCTGTCCATTGATGTGTGTATGGATCCCTGTGCAGGCTATAGTGTGTTTGTAGAGTAGTATTTGTGAGTGGACATGTGGACAAAGTTTAGTGAGCAGCTAAACAGTAGTAGGGCTTTGATGAGGTCTGCTACTGCCCTCTGTATTTTAAGTAAAAAAGCTTGTGCCAAGCACCAACCAGCACATGCACTGCATCAGCTCCAAGTTGCCTGAACACAGATTTGGTAAATTAAAGCCTTCGCTTCGAGCTCTTTGAAAAAGCTAACACTTTCACTGATGCAGTTTAATGGAAAGGAGACCACATGACAGCACACATACGCACACATACAGTAGCCTATGTATGTGTAGTGGACTGAGGTCTACTGAGGTCAGCAGTGTTGGTATAGGATATCCTGTTGATGTCACTCCAAGGACAAGGATGCTGTTAAAGGGCGGAAGACACAGCTGGAGTTGCTATAGGCCACTTTGATCCTGATGTGTTTGTTGGAAACCCCTGGAAACGAAAAAGTTGCCTTAAAGGAACAGTGTGTAGCATTTCGGGGGATCTATGAATATAATATTCACAACTATGTTTTCATTAGTGTATAATCACTTGAAACTAAGGACGGTTATGTTTCTGCGGAGGAGTGAGCGGAGGGGTACTCAGTTGGTTGCAATCTGTAACCACACCACTAGATGTGGCCAAATCCTACACACTGTACCTTTAAATATTACAATTTAATGAAAACTATGAACTTTGTATCAATGACAAGATAAGTGAAGAAAATTTGAGTCTCGAATCAGTTCAGATGCAAAACTCCAGTGAAAACCAAAAGCATAATTTTAGCCTGGAAATTTATACTACGGCTTAAAAGTGTAGCTTTTGTTGAGATAAAAAGCTCTCGATCAACTGACAAAGAAACCTTGACTGTCTGGCTTTAGCCCACTGCTTGCTCCAATACTTATCTAGCTTACTCCAAAATGTTAGAAAACAAAATCAAAACCATGTGCCTTGTCTGATCATATGCATTTAATTATGTTATATCTGAAGATATTTATTGGAATCGTGATTGCATGTGGGATTTGAATCCAGAGGATGAGCCTTTCCAGACCCCTTTGGTCCTGCACAACATAAGGAAATTATACAATTAGGTGAAAGAAGACAAGAGACTGTGAATCTGTCAACATGCAACACGCAACACTTAATACTCCATGGATACTGAAACATTTTTCTGCAAGCCAAATTTGGAACAATGCAACATGCACTTCACCATCATGTCCCAACAACAGGCTGAGGCTTAGCAAGCTGTTATGTTATCAATGACCGAGGATGAGAAGACGCTTTCTGACAGTTTTGAGGCTGGGCCACAAAACTGTGACGCCGCCTTTTATATCTCATGTTTCAGTAGGTCAGACTTGGAGAGGCTGCCTTACAGGTGACGCATGCAGAGTTTTTAAACACCAATATGTCATTGTCAACATAATTCTTTGTCTTTATTGCGTAATTATCGTGAACAAAATGGGGCCATAGTCGAGATGATTTGCAGCTTCTATCCCGCAGCAGTGGCCGTTTACTGCAAGTGTTTCTTAAAATGATGACCACATTTTCCATAAACTGCTTCCTCTCTCAAAGAGCATCTTTATTTCTTCTGGTTGGGAGTTTTCATCTTTGCTTTACTGAAGAAGATAAACACACTGGGTAAACATAGAGATTTTGCTTTTATAATCCTCCCTTCTGTCATTGTGAGAAACTATTGCTGTGTTCGTGCTGGGAGAGCGGAGCCATTCTTTTCTTGATTTGGATCTGATCCAGGACAGTTTAGTGAATTCAGACGTGAGGGCACAAAATTTGAAATGACTTCTGGGGACTGGTATCGGCTGCAAATGTCTCACCAGTAGGACTTTCTCCAGTAATTATAAAAGCATTTCAAAATGAACCTCATAATGATTCATTGATATTAAAATGCTACATTTGGCATCAGTCGCGTGACAAATCTCTTAAAAGATTTTTTATTTGCAATGACTCGTGACTGCCTGCTAAACAGTGCCTTCTTCTTTTAGTGCAGCAGAGACTTATAGGGAGAAAAAGTTAAGTGAAGAAAAAAAGTTTGGAGAGGGCAAGTGGGGACACAAGAGTTTGGTAACGTAGAAAAAAAGAGGGTGGGTCAAAGTGCAGAGGCTGGGACAAGAATCTGAAGATGATACTGTCACTAAAATGAAAACCACCTGTAAATTAAAATCAGTGAAGAAACCCGAATCTTCCCTGTAGCCTGCTGGGACGGACCACAGTGTCCTCGGGGAGGTTATATATGCACTGCAGAATCCAGCTCCAAATGAGAATCTCTCACTCTAACAGAAATGAGAAGCTGCACGCACAACCATTTGGTACATTTCCGATAATATCCCTTAAGGTTTTCTGGACTGTTCACTTGCTTTCTATCAAGTTCAATCTGAAATCTTTATTTGCTTGTTCCCTCCAATCACCTAATGCACCGCAGTTAAAATCTCCCTCAGAGATCCACCACATCAGAGGGCGACAGACCTTTAGAGTTAGCCAGAGCAGAACAATGCTGGCATGTTTCGGCAGCGTGACAGATGGACAAAATGAAAGAAAGAACAAGTGGAGCCACAAGCTATAAGAAGGGGTCTCGTTAAAATCACAGCCCCCTGAGATTCTTTATTGGGCCGCAATCATCACAGCAACAGAATAAAAAAGGATAGCAAATCTTCACAGGGAATCTGTCGCTTTCAAGGAAGTGTTTCATATTATTCAAACAACCCATGGACACAATAATCCACAGTGAAATATTATTCCATTATTCTATTAGTATAAACAAGAGCTCTTGTGTTCTCAAGAGTTTCTTTTATGGTCACGCTGAACACCTGGAGCAAACGGCGAGGTGCCCCAACAGTCATTAAAGTCAGTGTGTGCCCATTTTAGTGGATCTAATGGCGTACAAATGAGACCGCCTGTTAGGCTTCCTCTCACACCTTCAACTCCACATGGCAACCATATTTCCCTTCACACACACTCATGCACACGTAGAGAGAGAGCACTTAGCGTACCACAATAAACTCATAACTATCAAAGCCAAATGCTTTCCTGTCTTTGTTGTCGAACCCAACCCAGCTCTCTCTCTCTCTCTCTGATGTTCAGGAAATTAACCAGTTGGAGCACAGGTGAGTGTGTGTGTGTGTGTGTAGCTGCTCAGCTTTGGAGGTGATCAGAGGCCAAGCATGGTTGCTGGGGAATGTGATAAAGCTAATGGCACCGCTCGGCAAGCACCCAAGGCAATAGCATGAGGGCAAAATCATGAACACATAAATTTGACGACCAATCTGAGAGAGTTGTGAGAAGGAAAGGAGAGACTTTGGGTTTCAGTGAATGGTGCTTTTCAACCCTTAGAAGTTTATTCAAGTGTGCTATTAGTATACTTATTTTAAAGTATACTTTCAGTTTACTTTTTATGTATTTATCAGAGATATACTTAAGTATTATAGGGACAAGTATACAGAAAAGTCTAAGTATACTTGTACTTAATCTTTTGATCGAGATATACTTAAGAAAAACATAATTAAGTATTCCTACCTTATAGGTCTACAGAAAGGTATACTTGGCTTGTAGTTGTGCTTACTTTTTGATAGAGTAGCCTATTAAAGTGTGTTAGAGTTTGTGAACGAATGTTTTGATATGAATTTACTTCAATTTATCGAGCATTTTCTACATTTTTGGATTCTCCGTTCACCGTGGAGGCATGCGAGAATATGTATTTTTTTTTATCATCACAAAACATCAAGTCAAATAGCAAAAGGAGTCTCTTTGTGTAATACATAAATCATTGGCAAAGTACTAAAAATTAAAGTACACAAAGTGTACTTTCATAAACTAAAAACTGGGCTACAACTATATATACAAGTATTCTTGCAGTATAAAAACTATTAAACTGAGAGTACTTTAAAGTGTACTTTCACAAACTAAAAAGTAGGCTACAAGTATATAATATATAACTATTAAACTAACAGTATACCTATTCACTTGTAGTATAGTTCATAGTATAGTTGCAATACAAAATACAACTTAATTTTAAACCAGTTGGGTACTCAAAGTTTACTATTCCTACACTTAAAGTACACTTAAAAGTATACTTTTATAAACTAAAAAGTGGGCCAATTTAGTCCCAAGAAGTATTGAATTAGTACACTACTAGTATACTACTAGTAGATTGATGTTAGTATACTTACTACATAAAGTATGATTCGGGGAAATATACTTGAACTTTTCTTAAGTTGACTTGATAAAATAAACTTGAAGTATACTACTTTTTCGTAAGGGAAGTCCCACTTTTGCTTTCAAAAGTTACAAAAAGAGAACTGAACTTTGTATTTGATTTGATAAAGAAAGTTTCTTTTGTGAATCCTACAGTAGTATTAGATCTTTTTTTCCTGGAAGCTGATCAGCAACAAAAACAAACTCTGCGTATGACCTCATGAGAGCAACTTGACTCTCTCAACGCTGACCCATTTGCTGCTGAGGTGATTCATTGCACGGTGATGTTGTTCCTTCAATAATTTACGCCACTATCATTGATAGAGCCAGAGCAGATTCCTTCTCTTTTGGCATGATTCACATACCATCTGCATACAGGCTTTTGTGCGTTTACCAGCACTCCAGATCCCTTTGTCTTACAAATGAGCTCCGACATGCCTTTGTATAATTTTGGGGCAAAATAGCATACTTAATATATTCATCATGTAGTACAATTTCATTGGAAAACTTTCCAAGCAAAAGTAGAAAAAGATGTGTGTCTTCTTCAATTGTTATTGTTGAAATATTGCGCTAAAGTTGGAAGAAGGACTGCATTTTGTTGCTGTGGCGGACGGGAAGTAATGTGGCAGTGTCAAGGAATGCATGTTGAGGTTTCCAATTCAATTCATCACTGAGTTTTTATGTGTGTGCGTAAGTTTATTTTCCTTATTCTCGGAAAGATGTGCCACGTGCTATCTATACGTATAGTCCTCTGATGCATACTGTGTGTGTACGCCAGTCTCTCAGCAGTCCGCCATGTTGATGGGGAGTCACATTTAATAAATACACGATGGAGCGTTTAAAGACTGTAGGGATTCTGACAGAGTTTTTATATTTTTAGTCATTAAAGGAGCTAATTGTTGGGTTGAGCATGACTTTCATGACAGTTCTAACCACAAACTCTGTAATGAATTGAGCTTTGGGAGGACTTTGGACAAGTTTGCGGGTCTCCAACACATATGTGTGTGAACTTGACAGAGTATAAACATTTATGGCTATGTCAGCTTACACCCATCTGATTAATAGTGGATGAGGAAGAAGTCATCAGTTAGACATGCACAAATGGAGGTAATTAAGTGAAATACATATTTTTTTGTCGTTTTTTTTTTATCTTTTTCCCATATAAAACCTCCTTGTTCTCCTCTTTATGCTTTTAAATAAACGCAAACACTTGGATACACACTCACTCCTCCAGCTGCCATCGCTCTCAGACCGTCGCGTCTAATCTCAATCTATCTCTGTTTATTATTCCTTACAAGCAACTTCCACCCTCTCCATGGAAACGCTCACTATCCCCGGCAATTTGCTGTCTAATCCATAGTCAGATTGCACCGAAATAGTCCTGTGTGCGGTGATTACAGAGCTCAGAAATCAGTGGTCACTGTGATGTGGACAGCCGGTGGGTATCCTAAGCGGAGCAGCAGATTTTCTGGTCGCGGTAGCACACACACACACACACACACACACACACACACACACACACACACACACACACACACACCACCTTGCTTTTCCATTTAGGGCTATCTGTGTGTGCAGGGAATGATGGGAAACACAGTGACCACTCTGTCCCCCATGTAAGCCCTGCGCACAACTGTCTCTATTGCACGGGCATGATGGTGTGTTTGAGTGTGTATGTATGAAAGCTGCAGTAGTTAAATAATAACTGCTTAATGCATGGAAAATTTGGGAATAATATCTTTGCCTGGAGGAGAAACGAGCGAACCCCCCTTTGCCACAACCACAATACCCCCCAAATCCCCGCACCCCGACACACTTCACCAACATGAAACAGACTGCCTCTGCAAGAGCACAGTGATATTTCAGAAGAAAGCATTAAGTCGTGCCTCTGAGGCAAACTCCGAAAGAAAAAGCAACAATTAGGTTAAGAAAGTAGGGGAGCATCAGAGACTGAAAAAGACGTTTAGAACAAAACAAAATCAGAAAGGAGAAAGGCGCCAGCTAGGGCCACGTGGGTTGTATAACAAATGTCAGCCTCCTCGAGCATCCAGTTTTACACAACTCTCTGACTTTGAGTGACTTTGAAAGCCGGCGAAATGAAGTCATAATGATGTCAACCTCATACTCAAAGGTGACTGGCAGCTCACTGTCTGCCTGACGGTCACAATTACTGCAATACAGGGACATGAAGGGACACACACACACAAACTACTTTACTGAGCCTGAGAGGAATGCATTTAGCCAAATTAACACTTACGTTTTTACAACAACTCAATGTTGCGTGCCAACATCAGAGCAGGCAGATCCCATTGTGCTCAGCAGTCCCTGTGCGACGTTATGCTGAACCCTCCACTAATCACACGCAGTATAACTAAGTATCAGCATGCAGTGTTGTGATATAAACAGATACCGGACACACAGAGGTGGAACTAAAACCACTCGTCTTGTCCTACAACACCAAATGGATCAAAGAGCGTCCCTGCCAAGATGTCAGAAGGATCGTTTAAAGCAGTTTTTCACATTTGCTGAACCATGTAACCGCATGTATTATATTCCAAGCTCATATGGAAGTAGGCATGCTGGGAAAAAAATGAAAAATTAGCTGCCATTGTTGGCTTCTTGGGACATTCATTGTGATCTCACTCATTTGCTGTTATTTAAAAAGAAATATTGCAGAAATAATAGCTGTTGCAAATGTTTAAATTACCGCAGTGCAGACCCTGATGTTTTTTTTCAGTCTATGGTTGTTTAGAAATATTTTGGAGCATTTGCAAATATCTATTCTGCAAATTGGAAACCACTTTGTGTTGTGGCCTGAACTTGTGGCGGTATGCATGCTAAAAAACCAAATGTTCAATAAAAGAGAAATATGGCTGTAAATTAGAGAACACCTCCCTTGTGGTAGGTAATCACTAGTGGCTCACACAGTGCTCTTTGTAAAGCCAACGGCCTTATTCCAAAAAACACCTCACCATTACTGTCGGCTCCAAGCGGCCTACCTGGACCTTGAATCGTGCAAAAGTAATGTTTATGATTTCCTCAGCAGTCAAAATGGTTTACAGAGAGCATTTAACAAATGTCATACATGCATCCAAAGTTTCTCCCCGTCTGTTTTGAATCAAAGCCAACGGGACTGTGCAGTTGTTGGTGGAAAATGCTCACAACTTGGCCCGGGACCTTGCAGTGCTCTTTTTGTCTCTGTGAAACGAAGCATAATTGAATAAATATGTCATGTAGAAAGGGTGTTTAGATGGCAGACAAGGCACAGTAAATATTTGGGTCTCGCTGCCTGCCAAGCTGCCAGTGGACGAGAGAGTTAAAACCTCTGAGGACGGACTCGCCGGTCGAAACACGGCATGAGCTTGGTGCAGTTGAGTCATGATGTCACAAAAGTGCTTGATGAGTTCATAAATAAGTATTGTCTTTTATAACCACATTAAATGAGAATTCATGTTAAGCTGTCTTGATCATCATTAGAGTATGTGTTACTTTATATACTTTGCTTTCTTTTAATTCCTCCTAAAATAGTGAGACAAGAGCGACTGCCCCCCTTGATGCCACCAAAAAATTCAGCAAAAGTGCCCTCTAGAGCATCCTTTCTGGTGGAGAAAAGGAGATAAAGTGCCCTATAGGCTGCCTGTCCAGTAGAGAAAACAAGATAAAGTGGCCTTTAGGGTGCCCTGCCAGTGTAGGAAATGTGATTAAGTGCCTTCTAGGGTGCCCAGTAGAGAACACATGATAAAGTGGCCTCTAGTGTGCCCTTCCAGTGGAGAAAACATGATAAAGTGGCCTTAGGGTGCCCTTCCAGTGGAGAAAACATGATAAAGGGGCCTCTAGGGTTTCCTTCCAGTGGAGAAAATTAGATAAATTGCCCTATAGGCTGCCCTTCCAGTGGAGAAAACATGATAAAGTGGCCTTAGGGTGCCCTTCCAGTGGAGAAAACGTGATAAAGTGGGCTCTAGGGTTTCCTTCCAGTGGAGAAAATTAGATAAATTGCCCTATAGGCTGCCCTTCCAGTGGAGAAAACGTGATAAATTGCCCTACAGCCTGCCCTTCCACTGGAGAAAATGTGATAAATTGCCCTATAGGCTGCCCTTCCAATGGAGAAAACGTGATAAATTGCCCTATAGGCTGCCCTTCTAGTGGAGAAAATGTGATAAATTGCCCTATAGCCTGCCCTTCCAGTGGAGAAAACGTGATAAATTGCCCTATAGGCTGCCCTTCCAATGGAGAAAACGTGATAAATTGCCCTATAGGCTGCCCTTCTAGTGGAGAAAATGTGATAAATTGCCCTATAGCCTGCCCTTCCAGTGGAGAAAACGTGATAAATTGCCCTATAGGCTGCCCTTCCAATGGAGAAAACGTGATAAATTGCCCTATAGGCTGCCCTTCCAGTGGAGAAAATGTGATAAATTGCCCTATAGCCTGCCCTTCCAGTGGAGAAAACGTGATAAATTGCCCTATAGGCTGCCCTTCCAATGGAGAAAACGTGATAAATTGCCCTATAGGCTGTCCTTCCAATGGAGAAAATGTGATAAATTGCCCTATAGGCTGCCCTTCCAATGGAGAAAACGTGATAAATTGCCCTATAGGCTGCCCTTCCAGTGGAGAAAATGTGATGCAGTGGCATATAGGCTGCTATACATACTAGAAATCTTTCTGCGTGTTGGTGCGCCACCGCATTCAGCTGGTGCTCTTATTATTTTTTTCGCCCCTGCACCTCAGACAGCCTGAGTTCGCCACTGATTACTGGCATTAGAAACTCTAAATTTGAAAAAAACACACACCACGTCATCAGTGGCTCCTGTCCGTCTCCGGCTCTTATCAGTGTGGAGTCTGGACTTAACCTTGTTAACCCTGTTTACTATGCACCCAGGACTGTCTACATGTGCTTACAAAATTACATTTGTCTCCGTCTTCATGAACTATTTAGTAAAAGGAGACCTTGGATGATGCAGACTACACGGTCCAGGTCACATGCCGAATGTCAGACATGCACAGGTCACATTATCAGTGATGCACTCGATGAAGTAGAGATGAATGACCCCCTGTTTAGTGGTCGACACGCCTTGAATGCTCCAGATCTAATAGAGACACTCTGTAGTGCTGAGGGGGTTTCAGAACCAAAAGTAAATGAATCTCAGCTTGTTATTATTTAGACTGTTGGAACGGCCTTTTGTGGGTTTCTATTTTGTCATATTCCGCTCACGCGAGCGTTGTTGATGGCAGCAGCAGTTGAGAGAACAGAGAGTCCTTTTTGCAGTCCAAAACAGATAAAATATGCTTTTGAACTTGCGATCAGTGATCAGCTCTCGTAAAAAATACTCCTGTGTACAGAACCTGAGCTGCTGTAGCCTCAACTTCACTTGCTCTCCATCTTTCTCCAAGTCTCTATATACTTTTGTCACTTCGCCAAACATCCTTATGAACAACTCGGAGCTTTGTTGGAGCCTTTCCATCTCCTGGCCGTAATCCCTCTACAAGCTCTCTGTAATGTAAACACATTGTGACCTGTACTGTGTGTGGCGCTGGTTGGGAAACCAGCATTATACCTTATCTTGATTATTGTCCTGCGGCGCACAATTTATTGGAAAAGAAATCCTATACTGATCCAAAAAAATAAACAACCAAACAAAGTCGGAGCAGTGGGAGAAGACCGGGCTGGACATAAATCTTACTCTAGGAGGGGACGAAGAAAATTCTCCAGCTTCTGCCCTGGCTCCAGCCGCAGACAGCTGTGAAAGTTACAGAGCAGTTTTGGAGTTTTTCTTGACCGTTTTCCAGACTCAAAGTGGCCGTAAGTTCCTGCTCTCTGATTCCAAGAAGATAGGCAACGTTTTGAGAACATTGTATTATAAAACATTGAATATAATCTATCAATTCCTTCTGTCTTAATGTAAACTTATACCTCAACTTTATTGAAAAATAACAAATTTTGCTTTAGGGCTTTAGGGATAGTTTTGTGCTCTGTATGTTGAAGCCAGATTCTGTTGAATTTCATTCAGTGTATGAGAAGAATTGAAAGGCCTCTGTGAAGACATGCAGACTGCACAAATTCAAATAAGCTGTGCTAATTTATTACCAAATGTTTGGGGATTTAACATAATTTAACATTTAACAAGTTTGTTTCAGTGGTTGGAAAAGGGTGCTGGATTTGTTGCTGGCTGCTTTTGAGAAATAAAAGGGAAGTTAGTGTCACTATTTTTTCTACATCCAGCTCATTATTATTCAGCCTGCACTCAAGCAGTGTTGGACCACCAGTAATCACATTTGAACCATGTCAAGGTAAACCCGTCGTCTACATAAAAGCCATTCAATCATATGCTGCACTATGATCCACTATGACGTACAAACTGTATAAATGTGAGTAGGTGTCAGGTCACGCCGGTCATGTGAGGAGGCGTGACGAGGCACCGAACAATATGGCATCCGTCGCAGGATGTGCTCCCGTTCTGCCGGAATCAAAGGTCAAAGCCTTGTTATCTTCATGGGACAACACTTCAGTGCAACAATAAACAGGAAGCAGCTGATCCAGAAGGGCAACGTGAGGAACGACTTGGACGCACTTGACCCTCTCATCTTCCTCTTCCTCTGAAGTGTCTGACACACACACTCTACGGGCTGAGCCAACGCTCAGATGTCCCATAACACACGCACCACACATGCATGTACATAAACAAAAGAGTAATTGTTGTCACATGATGCTGCAAATCTTATTTTGGGGAACTAGGGATGAACGAAAAGGCGTGTTTGTTCTGGGAGTATGAATCTGGTCTAAAACATTAACCTTCGGCACGCAAAGAAAGATCAGATTAGTTAAAAATGCGCAACTTAACAAACAAGCTTTGAACACCTCTGTTTTAGAGTCCCGAGACGCACACACGCTCGTTATCAATTCTCTCTAAATATGGAATCAGGGTGGCACATTAACGGCACGATTTTATAACAGTTCCACGCGGCAACACATCTGGCTCGCAACACCCACTAAATCTGTCCCCGTCGCTGCTGCTTTATGTGTGCGGTGAGTGAGCAAGGGCGGCGTGTATAGAGGTGCGACTCACTCTTTCCCACGATGCCGTGCACCGGCAGGCCAACAGCGGGGAAGGAAGCAAAGGGGGGTGGAATGCTGAATGGCAAACACACACACACACACACACACACTGAGGACACATTCAGGAACCTCCTGTGCCCATAGTTCAGAAGCTGGCCAGTAGATGGGCTTATACAGGAAGTTCTCAGCTTTGGCTACTTCCTGTTTGCTAGACGCTTGTATTAGAAGCACATTGTGAGGTAGAGAAGTCTCTCAGCAGCTATTCACTACGTGTAATGAACCAGTATGAGAGTACTCTAGTATTCTAGAGCTGCTGTAGATGACTGTCCACTTTCTACACACACATTTTTATTCACAATGATCAGGCTGTTCTCATACACCGTTCGTACTCTTAAAAGTAATGCACTGAAATTGAAACATGTTGCTGGACGTTCGTAAGAAAACACACAAAAAATGAGGAATAACTTTTCGTAAGATATCATACAAACCGTATGAGGATACATTGCTCACTAACATTTCAGCTTTCCCTCATTTTATTCCTATATGGAATAACCCTTGATCAACACTGACAACACTACACACAACGCTGTAGAGTTGATATAGCTGTCATACATACAGTAGGTTTTATATTTCCAATCGATACATCTGCACAATAACTGTTTTGCAATTATTTCTGGAAAAGAGTCATTTTAGTTCCAACAAGCCCATGTTTCATGGTCGCCAAGGTTTTATAGCAACCAGCAGCTAAATAGTTTCCACAAAGTCTAAACAAGCTCTTAAATTTAGGCCGTCCTGATTTAGTGGATCTGCCTGCTTAGTGTATTTGCTTTTTACCAATAAAACTCTCTAATAAAGGGAGGAAGGGAGGTGTCATGGAGAGGGAAGGGAGGTGTCATGGAGAGGTAAATTAGCGAGGAGGCGAAGAGTGTAGAGGAGGAGGGTTGCAGTCTGCAGGTATTGGTTTGATGTGACGTCCAAGTCATGTATATAAAGAGATCGGTATAGTGATGAAAAGAGAGGGAAAGGAGGGAAGAGGAGAGTTATAAAAGGTGTCATCCTTTTGGATTATAGCCTAGAGACATTGATATTTACACCAACTTCCATGGCTTCCAGGAATGATTTCCTTTCCTTTTCCTGTGGCAAAAATAAGATGCATCCTGTTGTGGGACCAGTGGAATTACTGTACCTTACATCAGCTTGTTTCAACAAGAAACCAAAAGAAACAGTATAAACCAGGATAACACCTGGTAAGTTATATTTCAAAAGAGAGAGATATAAGAGAAATGAGTGCAATCATCCTCCCAACGGGAGAAAACCCCGGATGGATTGTGACCCATAAATTTCCTCCATCATACAAAACCTGGAAGCTCGTCAGAGGAACTGTTTAATCTCCCTCTCTGATATCAGCCTGCATGTAACAGAGATAGGGGGGGGGGGGGGGGGGGGGGGGGGGGGCATTGCAACTGCAGTGTTAAACCTGGACTGCTGCTTTCCTGTTTTCACTCTTTACCTCAAGATCACTGCTCGATAAGGAAAAAAGTTACGACCTTCATGCTTGAACCTAAAAGATAACACTCTCAGCAAATGTTCAGCTAATGCTGGGAGGCCTTGTTCAGGTGGAGCCTGCCAAGTGGAAGCAAGCCATCCTCTGAAGTTATAGCAGTTCAGTCGGAGAGAGACGGGTTTTAACATTTCTTTCAACTCTAAGCACATAATGGAGATGACGTAATTCAAGATAAGGCTGAAATATGAAGCTCAGAATTAGCAAGAAGTCTTCGTGGAGTGAAAAGAGGATTTAATGATGGATTTTGGAAAGAGCTGTACTGTATATAGCAGTTACTTTACGGGTGAGTGGCTGCCATGATGATATCACAACTTTAAACGTTTTATTTCAGACATAATTTCCATTTGGACGTGGAGCTCTTTGTGTGATATCATTCTGCGAAGCTCTGGGGAAGTACTGAGCTCCTAATAACAATGCCCTTTTCCTGCTCTGTCATCCCTCAGTATATTTATCCTCACGGTCTCTCCCCAAAATAGTCCAAAAGCTGCACACGTACACACAGACAACTCGCAGAAACAATGCACATGTAAAAATCAGTGAATCGGCTAAAAAGGGTCTGGAGGAAACCACACATATCCAACAGGAAATGTGGTGCCCACCCCAAAACAAAATGGAAACACAGACTTTTTTTTCTTCCGTTGGCAGAACAAAATCGAAATTCTCCCATTTTCTAAATACTTAACTCTTGGTCCCCATTTAGTGACATCTGCAGAAATGCACAACGTAGTAGCTTTGAAAGAACGGCCAAAGTCATTGGGCCGGTGTGTGGTTGCATGGAAGGCAGGCCGGCCTCAGAGTAAAGTAAGCTATAATAATCTCCCTAAGAATACCCTGCAGGCACAGATGAAGGCAAAATACAACTCCATTTGTTGCCAGTGGCAAAGGAAGGCACTTGAGAAAAGAAAGAAAAAAGAAAAAAGCTAGTGGAAGTGCTCATAGTTTATAACGTGCTGAGAAGAGGTGAAGCTAGAACAATATTTCAATGTAGTTTTGTAATGTCCAGGATTTTAAAACACTCCTCTCTAGTGTGAAGACAAAACTTGCTGTTGAAGTTAAAGGAACAGTGTAAAATATTTTGGGGGATCTATTAGCAGAAATGTAATATAATATTAATAACTATGTTTTCATTAGTGTATAATCACTGGAAACCAAGAATCATTGTATTTCCATTCGCCATTTTGCACCGCCATGTTTCTAGGTAGTGTCAATTTTGTGGAAACTCTTGCGAGATGTTTAAGGTAAGACATAGATCTCTAATAGTTAAGGTTTGGATAGGTTATCAGGCAGCGAGTTTCATGAGAGTTTTGACAAGTTTTTGCAGATCTCAGATCAGATTTTGCATTGCAGAACGTTACCTTCTAGACACGACCATGTTTCTACAGTAGCCCAGAACAGACAACCCAAAAAACTGGCTCTAGAGAGAGCCTTTCACGTTTTTACTGTACCTGAAGGCCTCCGTAGTTCTCCAACACGCTTGAGAAACTGCGGTAACGTGAGCCACAGAGTGCAAATCCGTGGTAAGCCAGCCGCCGTCTGACTTTCGTTTCTCCTAAAGTAGTGTAATTATGGTAAGGTTGACCTATGAGTGAGGCATTACCACTGTTTTGCACTCTGCAGTTCACGTTACCGCAGGGTACTCAGTTGGTTTCAATCTGCAACCACACGACTAGATGACGCCAAATCCTACACATTATACCTTTAAATATTACAGTTTAATAATACTGTGAACTTTGCATCAATTACAAGATAAGTCGAGATAATATGTGTCTTTAATCAGTACAGATGCAAAACCAAAAGCATAACTACAGCCTGATTGATTCTTGGCTTGGAAGTGGAGCTTTTGTTGAGATAAGAAGTCCTGGATTATGGTAAAGATGGTCTCTGAGCGAGGGGAATGACGTTACCACAGTTTTGCACTCGGTGGCTCACGTTACCACAGGAGAGGGAGGAGTGAGCGGAGGGCTACTCAGTTGGTTGCAGTCTGCAACCACACCATTAGATGCCGCCAAATCCTACACACTGCACCTTTAAGTATGTTGTCATTCTATATATTTTTTCTTATTGTCAACAAATCCCATGAAAACACCAAAACCAACAACGTGTTACTCCATCTCTCAATACTTTATGACTTTTCTACCCTCGTAAAGTACTGTTCACCTTTTAAAAGGGTTAGTAATTTCCTAAAAGCACTGTAGTTTATAGCAAACTTTACTCAAACTGGAATAAATAGTGTATTAGTTGGGGACTATTTTCAGCTGCATAGTGATACATATTTGTGTATTATATTATAAATATTTTCAGCAGCAGGACAGCATATGTGGAACTGATTCCAAATAGATTACAGTGCCCATATTCATTGTATTAAATGAACATGTTACCCAGTGCAAAGGTGTTGCTCATTTACATGTTTTAATAGTTTTTGGAGGTCTATGGCACAGAATAATATAGGCTTTGACTGCACTTGCACTTGTACACTTGTTAGCAAAATCAATTATGTTCATTTTAGACTTTTCATGGGATTTGTTGACAATAAGAAGAAAATATAGAATATTGCCAGACCTATACTTTAAAACATTGAACTGTGAATAACAAGTTTTCTTTGCTCAAAAGAGTTAAAGGAACTCTTTTTGAATGAAACCCTCATGAAGGCCAGACAGTGATATTTTGGCCATGGGAAAGGAAGGTCTGATCATAAGCCACCGCTCTCTTCCTCTCTTGGCACTGAGTCACAGAGTGGAGCTGTGACCTCATCCCATCCTGCCGCACAGGAAAGGTGGATCAGATAGCCGGGACAGACACCTTCATGGACACAGGGTCGTGTGTAACGGTCGAGGGAGAAAGAGACAGAGTCAAGTGACAAAAATAAGAAAGTTAACGTATGTGTAGATATGGACTTGTGTGTGAGGAAAAGGACTGAATCCAGAGAGATGAAGTGATAACAGTTGAATGAAATAAGACATGGTGGAAAGAGATATATTAAGCTCTTTCAGGGATGGAGCTGCCAGGATACACAGCGCTAGGATATTATGTTGCTTGCCAGTTAAGGGATTATTTCAGACACATTTTCCAGAAGATCTTGCAGAGAGGAAGAGTATGTGTTATGTTACATTTTTCACCAGCTTTTTTTTTTTTTAAGTGATGAAATCTAAAAATTAGTTTCAGTCCACTGCACATGCAAACATGCCAATTTGGCTAATTTGTTGCTTTGATTCACATCACAGTCCTGCGGTCAACTGTGTGTGTTTGCATAGGAGCGAGAGGCATAGACCCAGCCAACAAGTCCAATCACACAGCCAATATAGACAGGCCCCTCCATTAGCTCCTAACGATGCATTTCCAACTGACCTCACAGCTTCTAGTTGTGAGCTAACCACCATGTCACACTTATTTTTATGTTGTGTTCATGGTGACCGTGCTGTAGGTCCGAGATAATTAAAATCTGTATAGAATATCAGATGATGCTCGAAAGGCCAGATTAAGTCATTTCTAAAAGGGAGAATTTACAGCTCTGGTTTAATCAGTTCCGTTATGAATGCATGGGGTTGGAATAGACACAAGGCTTATCTAAGACTTGACAGACTATAAATCTGGGAGGTATGCTAAAGGTTTGAAATGTGGATCGGGGTTAATATTGCTCGGGCTGTGGATTTTGAGGTCAGAGGGAGGAACTGACAAACAGGATAGACACAGGAGCCAAAGAAATCCTCCATTTTCATGATATATGTCTGTTTGTGTACATGTGAGTGTATGTGAGTACGCGTGTGTTTGTATTCGACAAAGAGGCAGAGATACATATATGAATGTGTGCGGCAACAGTATAAATCTTGCGCTGGTCTCCTTCGTCGTGGGGAGCCCCACCAAAAGTGTCACTCCTAAGCCATCTGCTATTGGTTAAAGCTGTGTAATTGCAACTCTGTGGCAAGTGTTCACACAACAAGTTCGATGCTGAATAAATTCACTCACACACACACACATACACGGCACAGTTGCACACATGCAAACACACAAGGACAAATGTAGAATCTAGAAGGACAGAGGAGTATTTAGCTCTGAAATGAATCTGGGGGCTTGTTTCACCAGGAAAAGATGTATTTATTTATTTATTCTGGTGAGAAATATATGAGAGATTAAGAAAAAATAGCCAGTGTGTTCATTTTCGAATTGATCAACACGTCTTTAAAAAAAAAGCACTTACTATTGCCAAACTAATCAGAGCTTTTAAGCTGTCCAGTATTTCCAGCCAACCAGGCAGCAAATATTTCTAAAGACATGTGCAGTACAGTCCTCAATTGGTGGATCATTTTCTATCTCCACTATAAACTGCATCTTTCATGTTAACCCTTTGGTATGTTTTCTTAACAATGAAAGCGTATCTGTGGCCTGGGGTTCAGTCAGGAGGTGAGAACCAAAGGGTGAGAATAGGAGTTGGATTACACGTTGTATCCACTGGTAATCTTATCTAACACATGCTATCATCCTAAACAAATAAAGCTAAACTTGCTATGATAACAACAAAGACCAGGAATATAATGAATTAGATGTTGTTGAGGCTTATGCTGCTGGCTTGTTAAGGATGTCAAATACTTTACTGATAGTTAACAGCTCAAAAAATTCAAAGAAAAACATTGATAATAGCGTATTTACAGCTTTTAAATAGCCGAGAGGATGAAATTGTACCGACAGTAGATTGTTTAACAGTGGATATGTCAAAACAAAGTGCACAAAGAAACTTAACATAATAGTACTACTTTGATTGTCACTGTCAATGACTCCACAGTTGCCCAATGTATGACAAAGCCAAGCATATTTTGTACTCAGTAATAAAAGGGATTTCAACTCTAGTGGAGTACCGGCTTCAAAAAGAAAAAATTTGTTGTCTGTTGACGGCTTTACCTCTTCTCAACCATCATCAATGTATGGGGTGCCGCAGGGCTCCATAGGACCACTTTTATTTTCCTTTTATTCACTCCCTTTGGGCCATGTTATCAAACAGCATGATATTTAATTTCATTGTTACGCAGATGACACTCCGCTGTACTTGTCCTGCAAACCAACTGAATTAGCTAAGTTATCTGCCCAGCATAATTGCCTGCTGTAGCTGCAGTCAAGGATTGGGGGGAAAATTTCTTCAGCTTAACTCCTACAAAACGGAAATCCTTATTATAGGCCCTGAGCACACTTATGGCCATGTTCTGCCTGCTCTTGGTACTCCATCTCAACATGTTGTACCCACTGTCAAGAACTTTGGTGTTATTTTAAATCACAAACTCAGTTTCGAGTTCCATCTTAAAAGGCTAGCTCAGTCATGTTTTTTTCTACTTGAGAAATATCTCTAGAATGAGATCTTTTATTAACTTTTATTATTATAACCAAATCACGAAACCATGATCATATCTCCCCTATTTTAGCTTCCCCTCTCTGTCTGCCTGTTTTAGAATTGATTTAAACATTTTAATCTTCACTTTTAAAAGGCCCTGCATGGTATGGCACTGAGCTGGCTGAGCCTCTATATCATTACTCACCAGCCCGTATAGTCTGAGGTCCTCTGATAAGGCTCTGTTAGTTATTTCCCTGTCAAGACTGAAGATCAAGGGTGACAGGGCGTTTGCCGTTCAGGGCTCCAACCATTTCGAATAGCTTACCTGAGGAACTAAGACTAGAAAACTCACTACCCTCTTTTAAATCATCTCTCATGACTAATTTTTATCATTTGGCTTTTTCTTACAGTAACTATTCTATCTATTACTTATTTCATGCGTTCTTTGATGTGTTTTATCCATTATTTTATATTTACTTTTATCTGTTTTAATGTATATGTTATTGGTGTATGTTGACTGTGATTTTGTATTTGATTTTTCTCCTGCTTTCTTTTATTTGTCCTTGTTTGTGAAGTACTTTGTAACGGTAGTTTTTAAGGTTCTATAAAAATAAAGTAATTATTATTTTTAATTTTGGGAAAACCGTACGTGTAACTGCACTCTAAACCACTCCCAATTGCTTATTGCTCCTACTGGATTTGATTTTATATTTTGTTCATTTTAAGAGGTACCACATGACACTAATACTGCCATGACTGATAGTTCAATCCCCATGTGACCACTGTCACAATATGAGGAAACAGGGACATTATGTTTGTTTGTCTTTCATAGATCATTGCTTTCTGCATTCACCACTAACCAAACAGTCTTTAATGTAAATTGGGCATCCTGCAGAGTTAAATGAGCCTGAATCCATGCTGTTTGGTCATCATGTCATGGTTAATGTGGGTAAATGTAGACACTTACTGGTGTAAGCGTAAATGCACCAATTCCCTCCACTGACTGCAACATACAGACTCATCAGGCTTGTGCTCTCCCAAAGCAAGAGGGGATGGATTGATTGCTGTCCTTGGACACCGCCTCCAACACCCACCCACCCACAGATCCCTCCTCATGTTCACACCTCCCACATCCACACCATCACTCCCTCCTCCACACACCGCTTCTCTTGCTCTGCTTCAGCGATGCAGGTGGAGGCTTGACCTAAAATCTGGGGTGATAAATGACTCCCATCTTGCTGATGCTAGCAGTCCAAAGGGTGTGTGTGTATGTGTGTGTATGTGTGTGTGTCTGAGCCCCAGCCCAGCCTGCTATGCTGATTCCTCTCTCAGATTATATCATCCACATAGCTAAAACCTTATTAAAATTGAATAGCTTGAATCCAACTTCAATAATAAGGCTACTTTAAATTACTCTAATGTGTCTGTATTTAATTAAAATATGGCAATATATCACAGTATTAAATCCCATATGAAAAAAATAATTATATAGGCATGTGTAAAATGTGCAGTTGACAAACTTTTTTTGAAAAAACAACGTTATTCATTTTACATGATTATGAATTTACATTATGCTTTACTTTTAATAGCCAGCCTACCACTTAAATTTGAAAATAATCCAAAATATAGGCCACCATTAGGGTATTATTCTGATGATTCTTCAGTAAATATTAAAGATAAAATCAAGAGATAAAAATTAAAAAATTCCTTAAAGATTTTATACATTCAGAGCATTATTATAGCAGCAAACAACTATTTGCAACCTGAGCGGAGCAAGAGAATAAAGTCACTGTGTCGTAATCGGAGTGTCTCTGTGCTTTGTTTACATAGCCGGGCTGGCTGCCCTTTTAGTGCATGTGAGTCTCTCTGTTGAGCTGCTCTGATATTGTGGTTAACTGTGGTAACGGCGTCCCGACCCACAGCGTAGTTGCTGTTGTATGCACTGGTGGGGCTGCTAGCACCGTTAGCTGGTTAGCACCTTTAGCTGTTAGCACCGTTAGCTGCCAAAACCATTAGCTGCTAGCACCGTTAGCTGCTACCACCATTAGCTGCTGGAACCGTTAGCTGGTTTGCACTGTTAGCTGTTAGCAATGTTAGTTGCTAGTACTGTTAGCTCCATTAGCTGCTAGCACCGTTAGCTGGTTATCACCGTTAGCTGTTAGCACCATTAGTTGCTACCACCGTTAGCTGCTACCACCGTTAGCTGCTGAACCGTTAGCTGGTTTGCACTGTTAGCACCGTTAGTTGCTAGCACTGTTAGCTGTTAGCTCCGTTAGCTGCTACCACCGTTAGCTGGTTAGCACCGTTAGCTGTTAGCACCGTTAGTTGCTACCACCGTTAGCTGCTACCACCGTTAGCTGCTACCAAAGTTAGCTGCTACCAACGTTAGCTGCTAACACGGTTAGCTGCTACCAACGTTAGCTGCTACCAACGTTAGCTGCTAGCACCGTTAGCTGCTACCACCGTTAGCTGCTACCAAAGTTAGCTGCTACCAACGTTAGCTGCTACCAACGTTAGCTGCTAGCACCGTTAGCTGCTACCACGGTTAGCTGCTACCAACGTTAGCTGCAACCACCGTTAGCTGCTAGCAAGTTAGCTGCTACCACCGTTAGCTGCTACCACCGTTAGTTGCTAGCCCCGTTAGCTGGTTAGCACCATTAGCTGTTAGCACCGTTAGTTGCTAGCACCGTTAGCTGCTACCACCGTTAGCTGCTACCACCGTTAGCTGCTAGCACCGTTAGCTGCCAAAACCATTAGCTGCTAGCACCGTTAGCTGCCAAAACCATTAGCTGCTAGCACCGTTAGCTGCTGGGCTGGCTCAGCCATTTTCATGGCGATAGATATGGTCTGAATTCTGTATTGAGCACTTTTAATTGTTCACTTGTTGACTCTTTGGAGAGGTTTGTAAATGTGTGTGGAGTTCTTCTCAATCATATCATAATATTAAATCCCCAAGTAGAAGGAAATAGAAAAAGGATGCTGTTAATGACTACTTTCCATTTCCATATGTGTGCCATGCTGAGAGCTAAACTCCTCTTTTGATGGAGCTCCTTTGTCTCAAAGACTACATGTTACTTCCACTGAGCGGAGCTGGGGGGCACCAAAGTCTGCTCTCCAAACCTCCTCTCCTCTCACTCCCCTCTGTATCCCACTACAGCCTCCCCTCTCTCTCCCCCCCTTTTGTGTAGCTATACCCGAATAAATTAGCAACCCAAGTCGGTGAAGGGAGGAGGAGGAGGAGGAGTGGAGTAGGGGGGCTGGGCCTTGTGGCGGAGGAGTCGGCTTTCAGTCGGTGAGGTGCACGGTGCCCTGAAGCGGCTCTGTGTCTCAGCACACACACACACACACACACACCGTGTCTGAGTGACTGGATGCTGAGAGAGAGGAAAAGAGGAGAGAAACGCTTCAGATCAACGTAAAGAGAGAGAGAGAGAGAGCGGAGCACTGCAGGGCCACAGACGGACTCCTTTCTTTCTTCTCCTGCAGACAGCTGAAGACACCGTGGAGCTTTAGCAGCTGATCCAAAACGCGCTCACCTGACACACCGGGGACGCAAAAAAGACCCTTCACTGGAGGAGTAAAACCAACCTACCGGTCCACCGGAATAAAGAGATTTGTGGACTGTCATTTTTGTGGATAATATGTAAAAAGAAAAAAAAAAAAAAGCCCAGTCCAGCTGGCCAGCACGGCTCCATTCAACATTTTGTCCTGGTGGATTGTGTCTAGCTGAGGGGGGAATTGGAAACCCGTTTGCATACTAATCAGGTTTTGGAGGGGATATCCATCCAGAGCGCACATCCACAAGCTGCTGCAGACTGGGTCCGATGAATGTAAGTGACATCTCCTTTTATTCTCATCCTCTGTGTTTCACTGATCAGTATAAGGGATAATAAAGGTAGAGCTCTTCTGCTTCTCCATATAGGAGGAGGGTGCACCCTGCATCTGCACCTTGCATGCATGAGCTGGTAACGTTAGCTGGTCTGAGATGTGGGGAGACCATCTACAATAGTAAGCTATTATACAAGCTCAATGGATGGTGGTGATGCAGCATCTAGCCTCATATTGATTATTGATCCCACATCCACAGCCAAACCAGCTAAACTAGCCAGGTTGGAAAAAGAAAAAAAGAGTGGAGCCCCTTTTAAAAAAATATATGCTAAACATGAAAGGGAGGTGTTAGGCCAGTATATATAGGCTTCTTATATCTATTTGATGAAAGTAAAGTCAGTGGTTTCCTCCTCAGGATTTTCAACTTAGAGGAAGTACACTTTGTTTTGGAGAGAGGACAGAACCACTTAAGGGGGAAACACCATGAAAAGCGCAGAAAGTGGGCCAGCATACTTTGGACTATTTCCTGGGGAGGCCAACTGATATGTAGGGGTTGACTGTGAGGAGACTAGTGGAGAGAATTTGAAGTAACTGTTGTGCACCTTTGAGCAAGGCAAAATCGATTCATGTGTTTTTTGTTTTTACGATTTTTAAATCAATTTTTGAATGTCAGAATCTATATATTTGCTTCTTTGAGTCTATGCAGAGGTAAAAGGAAGTTGCCGCTTTTATTGTTGTAGTCTGTGACGTCATATTCGTTCCGTATCCGTCAACCAAAACAAACTGCAGCCAGCAGCAACAAGAAAGTAGAAAACGGCGGCGGGTCCGCGTGGATATGACCTGCATCCACACATAAAGTATGGAAACACTTTGGGTTTCACACATTGCAAGGAAAAGCAAAGCTAGACATCACGGCTAAAGCTGCACGCCAACTCTGTCATGGACAGGAAACGTTATCGTATTGCGGTAACGTGCGGTCAAGCCGGCCGTCACTCTCATCTCTGTGGTCAAATTGTCCGACGCTACAACTGTAGAGCAACCATATACTGACATTTATGTTAAATGCATTCAAACGGACCAGATGGAGCTGACCATGGATGTATAAAGAGAACGTATAGCTGACGGTAAGAGCTAGCGAAGGACACGTGTGGCTACGTCCGGTTTTCAAAATAAGGTGTTAACAAAGGGAACTGTATATACAAAATACATATATGGAAATAAGATTGATTGGATTGTTTTCACCAGAAGTATAAAACATTACATGTCCCTTATAAATTAAAAAGAAAAAAAATGCTAATTTGTGAGGGAAACCTCTTTATTCTTTGATTTTTTAGTTACTGGAAAAAAATTAATGAATAGTGCCTGGGTGGCGGTGGCTCAGAGGGTAGAGCAGGTCGTCCACCAATCGGAAGGTTGGTGGTTCGATCCCTGGCTCAACTGTCAATGTGTCCTTGAGCAAGACACTTAACCCAAAATTGCTCCCGAAGGCATAGCCATTGGTGTGTGAATGAGTATTTAGATTAGATCCTGATAGGCAAAGTTGGCACCTTGCATGGCAGCCTCTGCCATCAGTGTGTGGGTGAATGCTAACATGTAGTGTAAAGCGCTTTGAGTGGTCGGAAGACTAGAAAAGCGCTATATAAATGCAAGTCCATTTACCATCCATGACTGATATATTTGACTTCAGGACATGAAAATCAAACATTTTAACATATTAATTTAGATATTTTCCAAAGTAAAAGTCCCTAGAAGTGTAAGATTCAACATTTTCCCATGGTCTAGTGTTAAAAAAGTCAACAAAAGTCGTAATAAATCGTAATATCAAATCGCAATACTTGTAGAATCGCAATACTTAAAAATTGCAATACATACCCAAGTATCTTGATAGTATCGAATCGGGAGATAGGTGTATCGTCCCAGCTCTATCCTATTAGCTACAGCAAGGCCTGCTCTGCTGATGATACGCTTCCACTTTTCTGTATAATTGTGAAAACGGAACCAAAAAATCGCAGAGGGACTATCTCAGAAGACAATAAAGACCGTATAATACATTACAAAAATAAGAGGTCCAAGAGGATTTTAGGTAGTTTTAATATCCAGCGAATACATTCTGACACAACATGAAGTGTATTTATAGCAGCCACTTCTGTCTATATATGTTTACATGGCCAAAAGCTAAAAATGGGAACCCAGGGGCATATTTAAGTACCTAACCACAACAGTTATTCCAGTCATATCTGGTGTCCACTGGCATCCACAGCTCCTGGTTTTCTGCTGTAAGGAGGGATACGGATCTTTGCATTATTACACTATCCACTTACATGGTCTCATGTGCTCCAGCTCTGCAGCGTACTGGCCTCAGCCTCGAGCCTCTGGTCTTCATACAAACCAGTAAGAGTTTTGGTTTCTTGCGGAGTGATGAGGCGTGCAGCAAGACATTTTCTAACAGAAACCATATGGATATCTTGTTGGTGCGGCTGCAACCGAGTAGAGCTTATGTTTGTACAAACAACTTATAATTACTCACATCAGCTGCTTAGAGGAGCTCATATACAGGAGCTTTGGATACGTTACAATTGTGGTTATATCTTAAAGTCATGTACATTTTTAGAGGACACAGTTATGAAAAGAGGAATTCCACCATTTAATGTGATCTTTGGGCGGAAGCTGAGGTGTCCAACTTGACCCCTGAACATCCCTGTGAAATATGTTTTTATTCATCCTCATTTAATTATCAAGATGAGCTGTGATAATTCACATTTCTCCCATTCCTCCCTGTCTACCTAACACTGTCTACAACAAGCGTGTCAAGGCAGAGAGGTCTATTCATTCAGTTCAGTGTCAAGTCTTTTTATGGAGCTTATCAACAAAGTAAACAGTCAGCTGTTTACCTTGCACTTCATGTTGTTCTGCGCTGAATGGATGAGCATGATACTGACTCTACCAGGGTCAGGGGATTCTCATCAGGGCTGTGCTCAAAATACATACACTCCTTAGACAACAGCATCTGCTGAAAGACTCTATATTACTATTTTTTGGGGGGAGGTGACTCAATAGTATACCCTCCAACCCCCATTCCCTTCATTGTGTATCGGATTATCTGTGGTGCATGTTGGCAGCAATTTGGCGTCTAACTTGGCTTGGTTTCTGCATCGGATTCTTCTGCTTGTATTGTGAAAATGCTACATCTGAATCATGCTGGCATGCAGGTGAATATTGTTAACCCTCTGAGACCCACAATAGACCCTTTTTTGTCTTTTTTAGGGGGGTACAGGTCAACAAATAGATGTCACATAGAAGTGGTGTATATTATCTGGAAGCTGGGAACCTGAAGATTAATTTGCAATGCAGATCAGCACTAAATCAGAAATAAATATTAATTAATTAATTAATTAATTAATTGAAATAAATTGTAAATGTGTACAAGGGCTAAGGACATTATAATAGAAGTATATGTTGGACATCTCCATGCTCACTTATGTCTCATAAATTGTTGCAGCAATATTTGTTACACAGATTTTGTGCTATTTTTAACAATTTTTTACCACTCGAGAATTGATAAAAATGATCAATAATCACTCCAAAATACCACATTAAGACACCAAGACCTTGAGGAACACCATAGAAAAAGCCGTGCTGTGATTTGGTATCAAAAACTTTTGACATTTTGAGATTTCTGCAAGAATTGCATTTTTTTGGTGATTAGATGTTGAGCATCGTTTTTGCCCCGAACTGCATGGGATTATCATAAAGTGGGCATGCCTGTAAAGGGGAGACTCGTGGGTACCCATAGAACCATTCTTCACTCACATATCTTGAGGTCAGAGGTCAAGTGACCCCTTTGAAAATGGCCATGCCAATTTTTCCTTTGCCAAAGTTTAGCCCAACTTTGAAGTGTTATTTAACCTCCTTGCTGACAAGCTAGTATGACATGGTTGTTTTTCTAGTTTCATATAATATCTGTACCTTCTGGCTCTAACACTGAAAACCTGCTACAGGCCTCTGAAAGACACCACCCAGGGTCTTTTTTGTTTACTCTAATGGTATTACTTCAGGGGATGTCCAAGTTGAGGCCTAATTCCTTTGCAAATCTTGAGTAATCGTAAGAGTTTACTCTAAACTCTGGATATATACAGTGTAATCAAATTGCGCATTCGCCACCCACATTGACACTGAAATCCTGCTTGTACTGTATACACCGTTGTCCTCTTTGTGTCCCCCGCAAAAAACAAACATAAGAAGAAAATGTCGTCTATTTCAGTCAAGTTTCACGATGTGCACGATTTTATCCCATAACCCTGAATGTCTGAATCGTTAATTAAGACACCATGCGTACAATATTGCATTGAAAGCTGTAGAGAGTGAAGGATTTTGTGTCATATCTGCTTCAGCTCATCAACTTGAATCATGGAGTGCTGCCAACAGAGAAAGAGACAGAGAGAGAGGGGGAAAAAAAACAGAAAGCATCTTCCCACCCAAATGTTGCAGCTCAAACAAAAATCTGTCTAATTGTATCCCAGAATTGTTTTTCCCTGGGTTTTGTTTCTTGTGCATGGGAAATCATCGCCTGAGTACAAATATCGGAAAGTGACTCAGAAACTCCCTCTCTCTCTCTCACACACACACACATTCAAGCTTAGCAGACACACAACATGCATTCCTCCACAACTTTACCTCACTCGATAATATTCCCTGTACCCAAACCCAATCCTAACTCTCAACACCAAGTGCTTTAAAAAGCTGAATTAGCAACTTAAAAACAAGGAGAAGCAAAATAACCATTTGTCCTCACAAGTATAGAAATACAACATGCAGTTACCACAGTGTTGAATGGGTAGCAGATGACAGCCAACCAAACAACTAAAGATTGTTTTCCTGGTTCCACAAGTAGCTTGTGGAATTATTTACCCTCCGTCTTTCACTCACTGCTGATGCCTGGGGTTTGTGTTGGTGTCTTTATTTACCTCTCAGACCACCGTCTTTAGACAAAACATAAACCAAAGGCTCAATGTTGAAGGGATTTGGTGTAATTTATGTTTATTAGACAGCATGTGAACTATAACCAGTGTTAAGCTGCAGCATTGCGTGATGGAGTAGCTTCGGTTTTCCTGGAAAGCCCCGTCTTGTTTGCATCATCTATCCACAGGAGGGCCAGGCAGTTATTAATAGCTTTAGTAGTAGAGTCAGAAAATAAGATTCCCATTGATAAGGAATCCTCTTTGCTGATTGCTCCACATTTCATTACACTTTACCCCTTCAGGGCCCTCTTGGTTGCCATGACAGCTACAATCACCAAGTCTACCATCTTGCTGTGATTATAATCGTGAAATTTAATTACACCATTGTAAAATTGGAGCTGCGTGTGTGCTTACATGCAGGAAAATCAGTTCCCCCAAATCACATTAAAATTTATCTGGTTGGTTTCAGTGACCTTTTCCTTTAAGTATATCGATGCATTGGTGGAATTTCTTCTATAAGTATGTCGATTAAAGCGTCAATTTGCAATTTCATCATTTTATTTTGGCTTGCCACCCTTAAAAAATAAGTTTGTCAGCAGTTATCATCCTTGCTTGTTTCATTTTTCATCCTTGCTGCTGCAACTTTGGGAGATAATGTTTGAATTATGAGGTTCATACTTTGCAATGTGTGATAGTAGAAACGTGTTTATATTAAATGAACTCTGGCAAAATGAATCACACCCTGGCCTGATAACGTAATCATCCTGAGTCATACCTCATCTTTTAGCTCGGCCTAAGGTTTTTTTTCTGACAGTGTGCTGTAGTCTTTCCCCCCGGGGAAATACAGATCTTACCTTCCTACTTACAGTATGAAGACCCATCTATCTGCTGCTCTGGAGAAGATATTACTATATGACGGCCTCAACCAATCAAAGGAAATGACTGGACTCTGCTGTCAGACGCAGAGTGATTGACTAGGCTGGAGTTTTCAGATGGTGCAATTCCTTTTTTTGTTTGTTCTGAAGCCCAGTATTGAAGTAACCGCCGTTATTCATGGTCTCTCGGGCAGTAGGGATCCTGTTAGTGTAATGATCAGGTCAGCTGGATGGGAAAGACTACAGACACAGGCTAAATAAAAAATAAAAAATCTTTACAGTGCAGGCAGTAGGTGCTGTCTGCAAGGCTATGAGGAGACCGCTTTTGGACTCCACTGCCCTTCAAAAATACCAAGTTTCAAACATCTCGCTACAGTATAATCTTTAAATTTGACAAAAGACGATGATCCAAACAGGCCGGCGTAGCCAAACCAGGCCTTTAGATTCGGATCTGGGATAATGACTGTTGGAAATGGATTGTTATATTCCTGGAGGAAGCTGCAGATGGAAGTCCTCTAAAAGCTCGAGTTTCCCCATCCTGTGCTTCTCTGCCGTGGGTTGGACCAGTGACACTGGCTCCCCAGTGCCAAAGTGTGGCTAGATCATTGGAGCTCTGGGTTTCTCGTTGTTTTAGATGGATGGAAGAAGTGAGTTTGCTTCTGTGCTTGCATGTACGCACGCGAGCAAGTGTGTGGCCTTTGGATATATCTGTGCAAGGCTGGTCTCCTGGCAATACCTACCCTAAAAGTAATGCACTGTAATTGGTTTATATATCCCACAAAATCAAATTTTGTATAATTAACGTAATCGTGAACCAGGAAACATAAATATAATTCTTTGAAACCAGAAGTCAACATTGACTTATGTGTCACGCAAGTTATCTACTTAAGTTCTGGAGTTATTTTAAACCAAACCACGATCTTTTCCTAAGCCTAACTAAGTAGCTTTCTTGCTACCATGGAGCACTGAGATTCATTATGAATTTTAAAGCCCTTACGCACCGTTGCTCTTTGTATGCTCGGGGTGGGATCGTCTGCCTTGTCCACCTGTAGACTGAACCACTGGCGTATTCTTATTTATAAGACTATTCTTGGTCTGCTTCCATCTTACCTACAGATCTACATTCTTCAAAAAAGTACGGAAAGTTACTGTCTTCGCTCCCAGGACTTAATCCTATTAGCTGTCCCCAAAGTCTGTACTGAACTGGGAAAAGGGACATTCAAGAATGCTGCTCCCTCTTCTTGGAATCAGTTTCAAAATGACTTGAATCTTCAAGAGCTGGTCTCACTGAATGTCTTTAAAGTGCTTCTAAAATCTTGGAAGGAAACATACCAGGCTGTAGATGTTTTGAATGCTGTGGAATGTTTTTTCGCTACCTTATGATTCTGTAATTTGCTCTTTGTCTTTATTTTAATTTATGTTTATCTTATGTCTGCAACCGTGTAACTGTGCTGCTGCCTATCTTGGCCAGGACACGCTTGGAAAAGAGATTTGTATAAAGGTTAAATGAATAAAATACATTTTGAAAAGACTGTATGCATGCAACAAGCAGAAATTGACACGTGTTGCTGAACATTCGTAGGAAAACGAACAAAAAAGGAGGAATAATTTTTTGTAAGATATCATACGAACCGTTGTATGAGAATACGTTGACCTGTGTTGTTGATGGAGGTATCTCATTTGGGGTGCAACTAATGGCTATTTCCATCAGCAGTTAATCTCTCAATTATTTTATTGACTAATACATTAACTGTTTAGTCTATAAAATGTCAAAAACCAGCAGGTGTTTGGCGTTTTTGCTTGATAAATGACTTAATTGTTGCTGTCTATCCACAATCGATTAATTGCTGTTTCAGCATCCTAGCGTGTTCTATCAGATTCCAGCAGAGACGCTTCTGCTCGGATCTCTTTATCGATTCTTCCCCATTGAGGAGACGGCTGGTGCCGGAATGTGCATGCAGTATATATACGCACACATGTTTCTGAATGAAGTGATGTATTAATTTCATTAGTCACATGAAAAGATAAACGTGGGAATGGCTCTGAGCGGAGATGAATGAAAAGTGGTAACTGCTGCCCATCTGGGTGCATGATGGATGAGAGGTGTCTAAGCTCTGAGGCCGGAACAGAGAGAGGAAGAAGAGAGCCCGTCTGCGTAGTAGAGTCTCATGTGTTTTTAATGAAGTAAGCGAGATGATCTGAGCTTCTGGTAACTTCAAACACTCGCACCGAGCTGAGAGCTGCATGTAGGGCACCGCCGCTTAGGTAGTGCAACGTGTTATGCAAGTTAAGAGATTCAGAAACTGGATGTGTGTGGGTGGTGTGAGACAAAAGCTGGGCGGGAAAGAAAAAAGTTGTCTTGAGAAAAGTTTTTTGTTTCATTAGAGATTGAAAGCAGTGGCCTTTTAGGAAGATCAAAAATGTTATTCTGTGCTATTTGACATTGATATTTCTGTCAGAGAATATATCAGTGCTGAAGTTAATTTTTCATCCGGAACCTCAAACCCATCCTTCACATCTCTGTCTTTTTATCAAGATTTCATTGCATCATTATTAACTGATGAAATATTGATGTCTGTTTGACTGTGCGGAGCAAAACAAAGACAGACAGACTTAATTCCCTGGCTTACCACAAGAAATATAATGGAGTAACATGATACAAAGGCATTCTCTTAAAGAACAGCTGTCGGCGCGCCACTAACCCGAGAGTTGATGGAGAATTTAATAACTAATAAGCTAAGTCACTGTCCCATATTCTGAGCTAGAGATGATTTTGATAGTTTTCCAGATATGTCAACCAAAGAAGAACTCTCCCAGTGAAATTAAGTCTGCAGCATTTATCTTTAAAAGATACTGATCTCTTTTTACCCTATTTTTTTTTCACTTTGTCAGCTGGCAAACTCTTCAACAAAACATTTTATCACTTTGATTAATGTTTATGTGTTTTCTGATACAATAACATGACCTGATACGCCTTTCTCCCTGGTTTGCTGTTTGCTGATTATTCCATTGGGTGGAAAGTGGAAAAAGATTAAAGTGTGTGCTTTCCTGTGTGTACGAGTGTGTGTGTTTAAATTACAAGAGGGATCTTTGGTTTCCCTTCTCCTGATCATGTTTTGGCTATCAGCTGAGTGTTTTGTCTTTTGACTTTTCCTCTATTTGCTCATTAACGAATGATTCTAATACAATACAGTGTGTGTGTGTAATGTTAATGTATTCATCACATTGTGGGGACTGAAGTTTGATCATGTTGCCACATGTAGGGACACACATATGTCCCCATAGCAGTCCCCACAAAGTTAGACATTCATTTTAGAGTTTTAAGGCCCTGACGCACTAAGCTGAAGGTTGGCCGTCTGACAGTTTGGGGCCGTCGGTGTCAGCCTAGTTTTTGCGGAGAGAAATCACTCTGATTGGCTGTTCAGCTTAAGCGAATCAGTGCACGAGAAGAGAAACGGTTGTGAGGAAAGCAAGCAAAGGGGTAAAGTGAAGAAGAAAAACACAAAAGGCTCTTCTCATTTTTCATAATTCCAATACATGGATATTTTCACAACGACATGGCCATTGGAATGAAGCTAAGTTGTGAGTGAGATTGGTGTGAACATGGTCGGCAGACGCTGCTTTGTTTCATCCAAGTATCATAACAACAGCTTGTATATCCGCCGTCCTCTGTCTTCCGGTTTCCCTTTTTGAATGACAAATACAGACTACCGACGCCTGCTGGTGTGAGGAGTTATTTCATCTCACGCAGGCGCAGAACGTACGTGGTAGTTGGCTGTCGGCTGTAGTCTTTGCGGTGTTGTTTGAGTGCAACTTTTTAGCCCAGACAAAGGCGACTTGAGGCAACAAAACAGGCGGCATTCGTCGCCGCTAGTTCTTTGATGTCGGCTTGTGTCCCCAGCTTAAGGTTTTGAATTATGACTGGGTTAAGGTTGGGTCAAAGGTTGGGGTCAGGCATTTAAGGTTAGGATAACCCTACAGGGAATTAGAGTAATTTAATACACTGTCTGTGTAGCAAGTGTGCATGGGTACTATCACTACTACACAATCCTGCACAGAAACCTTTTGGGGTAAATTGAAAATTTAAATGAATAATGTATGAGGGGCTGGTGCTACGATTTATTAATGAGTATTTGCATTGCATTTACATCACGTTAATGAATACGAAAGTAATGATTCTCATGCATACACTGTACACCACAGAACATACTCATACATGCATACTGTCCAATTATACTCTACTAATACTTACTAATAACACACTGTGTGTGTGTGTGTGTGTCTGTGTGATGCATACTAGAGGTTTGAAGCACATTGTGCAACCCAATGAAGCCATTAAAGAAACAGTGTGTAACTGTATATCGGAGGATCTATTAGCAAAAATAGAATTTAATATTAACAACTATGTTTTCATTAGTGTAATAATAATCACCTGAAACTAAGAATCGTGTTTTTGTTAGCTTAGAATGAGCCCTTCACATCTACATAGGGAGCGGGTCCTCTTCACGGAGTCTGCCCTGTTGCTTCGCCATGTTTCTACAGTAGCCCAGAACGGTCAAACCAAACACTGGCTCTAGAGAGAGACTTTTGCATTTTTACGTTAACTGAAGGCCACCGTAATTCTCTGACACGCTTGTGAAACTGTGGTAACTTGAGCTGCAGAGTGCAAAACTGTGGGAAAGTAGTGTTATTATGGTAAGGATGGCCTCTTAACCACGGTTTTGCACTCGGCAGCTCACGTTATCGCAGTCTTGGAACGGGAGGAGTGAGCGGAGGGGTACTCAGGTGGTTGCAATCTGCAACCACACCACTAGATGCCGCCAAATCCTACACGCTGTACCTTAAGTATTTGTGCATTTAAAGTCTTACACATTGAATCTTTCCTGATTTCCTTTAATTACTTCCAGTCAGTGTTTTGATTGTATTGGTGTTCTCCTCTCAGGTAGAACTCAAAATGCAAATCCTGAATAGAGAAACAATTTGTTACAGCTACTATAAAGGTATTTATCTCAGTTTCACCAATGAGGTAACGATGTTTGACAGAGAGTCACGGACTTGGTTCGGCTCGACAACTTGCCCTTGTGGGATATTAAACATGCTCTGATGGGGAGGGGCGATGTGTGATGGAAGATGGCAGCTGCTGCTTCACCTTCAGGGATATCTCGCCACGCTAATCTTTTTTGATTCTGCCGACCTTCTTTGTTTTGTATTATTATCTCACTCGTTCTTGTCCTCATATCCTTTTGAATTTCCACCCACTTTCTCCATTTTCCTCTTAAAAAACGAATGGTCACACACACACATTCATCAGAGAAACCAGACTCACTGCACATTCACTTGGCGGTGTGGCCTTGAAGGTTGAGGGGTTAGTGAATCACCTCCGGCTGTGTTTTCACTTGCTCCATGGCTCCGCTGACGGTCCAGAGGGTACATTATTTATGTGGGTGTGTGTGAGGCTGCATGCATGTGTGTGTGTGTGTGTGTGATTCAGCACTCACTCAGACTACAGTTAACTCCTTCATGTTTCTGCCACTGTCACCGTGGCAATGTTTTTTTTAAGGAAACCTCATTCAGAATCAAACTTTTCTCCTGCATCTAGTTCCACTTCTTCCTCTGCTCCTTCCATCTCCGACTGTGCCGTTCTCTTTCTCCTTCTTGGCTGTCGGGCAGTGAAATCTAGGACGTTTTGTCACAGGGGACCCGGTGCAGTTTGTAAGTGTGTGCGACTGTATTCCAGCTTGACATCCTCTGTGTGGGTAAATAAACAAATCTGAGTCATCACACCAGCTTTGAGTTGTCATGCTGCTGCAGCAGAGTTTCAGAGTCTTATGCGGTTATTTCCCCCCCCCACTAATATCCCCATGGAGTTGAGTAAGAATGTTAGTGGAGATATGCAAAGATATAAGTGTAACACGCCTATCTTAAAGTTTTGTTGCAGCAACAGACTGATTAGATAACTTCAACCAGTCATAGTGAAGTCAAGCCGTAATAGTGCTACACTAAAGAATAAATTAGTCAAATATAGCTCAATACTTTGATAAATTAAGATGCACAATGGCTTCGAAGAGCAGTTGAACCTGTTGATGTTCTTCTTGCAGCTTAAGATGGGATGCAACATACCAAAAATTATGTTATGTCTTAAATAGCAGTGACCCAAACTTGAGGACACATGATGTTCAACCACGGCTGTTGTTTTATGGCTGAGAATAAAACAAACTTAAACAACAAGTCAGCACTTTAACCTCATTTTCATCGCATCGTTTCACATCCAAATGAGAGCACGGAGCCAAACCATGAAAAAATATCTAACTAACTCAAAATAACTTTGGATTGGAACAAAAAATGTTCACATGCAAACATTCGTTTCCTTAATCAGAGGATAAGACTTGTGTCTTCTAGTTTATTCTTTTCTATTCTACTCTTCAGAATAGAAGTTGCAATATGAAAACAAAGTGTGGACTTGAGCCTCAAACTCTCAGTAGGCTCTTGGCACAGAGTCTCGCTCTCACTGTGAACTGACTAGTCTCGGCGATGACGTGTTCCCCCCCCCCGCCCCCCCCACCTACCTTCTGCAGCCTCACTGATGTCACTGACATCGACATTTATGTAGGAAATAAGTAATAAAATAAAACTCCAGAGCAACATTTCACAGACGGAATTAAAAACAAAGGCTTTCACAGAGTTGAGGTAAACTGGGAAAAATGTTACAGTGTGGTTCCTCGGTACTAAAGATTGTAATCACTACTGAATTAGATAAGAGAAATCCAGATTTGTATCATAAGACTTGTGATGATACAGTAGATCAACTGGATAAAATTTGAACCTCAGATCAGTTTTACCGACTTCTCTTTCACGTTCTCTTATACAGTTTGTATTCGTGGCTGGATTAGTTGTCACTCTGATCACTACAGCAGGGGATACACCAACCCGACATCAGAGAACTAGCGAAGAAGGCCCCCTGTTGTGTCGCCTCACATCAAGTCAGCTTTGTTTTGGCCGACAAGTTGCACCGGACCACACCACAAAGACTACAGCCGACGGCCAGTTAGCACGGACGTTCTGCGCCTGCGTGAGATGACTACCACACCAGCAGGTAGAGGTAGTCAGAAAAAGGGAAACTGGAAGACTGAGGATGGCGGATATAGAAGCCGTTGTTATGATACGTACATGAAACAAAGCAGCGTTTGTAGACCATTTTCACACCACTCTCACTCACCACTTCAGCTTCATTCCAGATGGCCGTGTCGTTGTAGAAATATCAGTATATTGGAATGATCAGATGAGATGAAGATGAAAAATGAGAAGAGCCTTCTGTGTTTTTCCTCTTGACTTTACTCGTTGTCTTGCTTTCCCAACTTTTGTTTCTCTTCTCATGCACTGATTCGTTTAAGCTGAACCGCCAATCAGAGTGATTTCTCTCACCGACGAGCTCCGCCGCCGATTCAACATGCTGCAGACTAGAGTCGACCGTCGGCTTGGTGTATAAGGGCCTTAAGCTACAGCTCAGAGTAACCAAGGAACTGGTCCTCACTTCGTCATAATTAATTCAAACTTGCCCACTTAAATTCTACCAGTCTCCACAAACCAGATACGTAGGTTGTGTTTCACAGGTTGTGAGAGCTTTTACGGCTGCAGGCATCCCCTGGGTGAGGTAACCCAATTGTACGGCTCAGTCATGAACTCTCTCGGCACATAGTGGTATTAATATTGATTGTGCTTCGGTGCAGCATGTGCATGTATATTTCAGTGTGTGTGTAACTGTCCAGACAGTGGACGTCTGGCTGTCTGAGGGGCCGGTGGTGCTACGATTGATTTGATAGTCAGCTATGGAAATAAATTGAAACTGATATCCATCTTTAGTGTAGTCTGGATGTAGTCTGGAGCGGAGGAAAAAGTAAAAGTGGAAGTGAAGAAAACGTAGATATATGTGTGAATAAAAGGGGACTTAAACACGCACACATTTCTGCTCACAGTGCTAGTGACAGCTGGGGTCGGAAACGGGACGTCTATATCCAGAGATCCGGGGAAAGGCGACGCAAGGGGAGACGGGGTCATAGTTGTCGTCCCCCTAAACACACACACACAACCCAAACGACATGAAAACTGAGATGCAAGGCATTCCTCCATCCTCTACCCCCCCCAACCAGACTCTCAGCCCTCCCTCCCTCTTCTCACAAACTTTATACCGCTGCAGTCTGTTTCACCATACCCTGGCCTAACCTTTTATTCTCAGTCATGTAAACAGCTGATGTTGCTCTAGCCACTCTGTAATTGTACACTTGTTGAGAACATTTTATGTTTTTAAATGGCACCAAAACTACAACAATCTAGTATCTTAACAAAAAAAGTGAGGAAAAGCAGAAAATTCCTCCATAAATCCAATTTTTGCATTTTGAATATGAGAAGGTGAGGTAATCCAGTGTCCGTCTTTTATGAGAGGCATACTGTATTTCTAATTTTAACTTGTGTATTTCACTTTGACAGCCTTTCCCTTTATTCTTCCCCCCTGTCTGACTTTACTGTCAATCTCAGGACCTTGCCAATGTTTGTTCTGGGTGACACAGAAGCAGTTGCAGGTTCTGCCAACTATCTACAGCCAATGCCAGACCTCTCAACCGCTGAGGAACTAGCTGAATGCAATCCGGCGCTGTTCCATCAAAGCACAAGAAACATGGCTGAGATAGAGGCGGTGTAGAGTGGCCGTTTTTTACGTGGAACTTCGTGACTTTTGGTCCTGTTTAGCTTGGCCCACGGGTAGCTATGGCGTGCCCTACTAGGTCTGCTAAACCCATTAGAGGGGACGGACAGAGGGAGGGAGGGAGGAGGGACAGACATGGGAGGGATAGGGAGATAGAGAAGTCTGTTCTAAATTGGCACTGCGCAAGGAAAAACTGTTCCTCACAACTGAGATACGACAGTGTGAACACACTCACACACACTGTACTGCTTTCAATGGTCACATCCTATAGAAAACACTATGGCTTTTCTATTATATGGTAACAGCACTTAAGAGTGGAGGCCCATGCTTTTGAGGCTTTGAGGCTTGCGCGCAGCAGAGGCAGATTATGGGGGTGCAATGCCAGATATAATGTGGCTGAGACTGCATGGAGCCCTCCGGGTCTGCCCTGCCTGTCAATGTGGTCGCACAGAGATGATGTCACTGCTCGCATGCACATGTGTTGTGCAGGCGTGCAAAGATACAGATGTATAAAGAAGACCCATGCAACCAGACAGACAGGTTGTTCTTTTAATTTTCTTCTTATTTTATACACATTTTTTTGCATTTAAAATGGAATTAGAGATACCCTAATAATGTAAAGTACTAGAAACATAATTTATCATAATTAGCAGTGTTATAAAGAGCTCCACTAGAGGGAGTGAATCAGGTGGCTGTGTTTTCCACCGGACCATCTGTTCTGCCAGTATCCTTTCAGCATGAGCTATATTTTAGCCCTTGCTCTCCTCATTCCTCATCAGCTTCGTGTTTTCCAGTGTAAACACCAAGTGTATTACAGCGCACGTCAAAAGGGAGATGATGTCATGCCCCGACTGCTTATTGACATTGACAGATTGCAGCCGTGCGATCTGTTCATCAATATAACCTTTCACTGACACTCGACTGAAGCAATGAGGGAGAGCGGACCCGAAAAGAAACACATAACCACTCGCACACTTTGGAATACACCCCTTTCTGACTTTTTTTTTCAATCATGAGTCCCTAAAGACAATAAGGCAGTCAAGCCAAAGCAAACTGTAATCACCCCTCAGATTGTAACTTGTTCTATTGTGTCCTAAATCCCACTTTTTTCCATCTCTCTTGTTCTTTTTTTGTCCTCCCTCCCTGGTGTCCTCCTTGGCTACATTATGGTATTGTAGGGTACAGTGGGTTCATTTCATCACAGCGGAGTCTCCAAAGGCTCTGAATCTGGGAGTTTCCCTCCCAGCAGTAGAAAGGTTTCGTTTCATCATCACACCCCTAATTGTCTCTGTGAGACCTCCTCTTTCGACTCCTTTTTTCTCTTTTCCTCCTGCGCTTATTCAAGACAGTCTCAGACACAAACACACTTTGACACACGGCAAACACAACAAAAGAAAGGCATGTATGCATGCTCAGTCTCAGCTTTGCTGCGTAGGAGTGCAGCAACTGTCCAGAGCAGCCGTCTGGACCAGATGTAGAGATCAGTGACTGTACCACAGGGGCCAGTATCAGTGTCCCTCACCCCGTCCCAGTGGAGCTATAGACTTTATTAATCTCTGCTCCTCGGAGGCCTCATAAACTACCGCAGGAGGTCAGGGTCACTAGAAAGCTGGTGGGATGGATGAATGCAGGAGGATTCATTAGATATTAAATAATGTTTTTTATTTGCTTTATATGTCATGCACGCTCTAAATAGTCCTTCAGGAGCCTTGTAAATCTAAAATGAATAACAGAGTAGTATTTGCTCAGTAGCATGTGATCTGAATAATGATTTGTGTTACTCATGCAGAAGGAAATTAGTTCTACCCTAAAAGTATTTTTTGGGCCTTGGTTAGAAACTGAAAAGAAACTAATTATATTAAGATCAAAGCGAGCAAATATTTCAGCATTGATTATGGTGATTGATACCGTGAATCAACACCTACTGCTGAGTGTAACCTCACTTCGATGAGCTATTATCTATTAGAAAGAAGCTGCTTTTCATCCTCTTGTTTTACGTTGGAATGGTAGTCAGCCTTTCCGTCAGCCTGCAAGAAGGCCAGTTGGTCTTCATGTCTGAGTGTGAATGCTTCAATTCAACGTATGTGCAGATGTTGCAGCCGGCAGCAGGCCTAGGCCCTTCTCTCCAGAGGTGAAAGGCATTCCTTAAATTTACTGTCCACACTATACATGCACTGGGGGAGCGATTGTCTGGGTGAATATGGTCGGCCAGCAAAGGCCAACAACCTCCATTGACAACTAACCTCCTGTCTGCTACTACTGGCCCTTTGCCCGCATCACACATGTCTAGTTTTGAAGATGTGTACCAAGCATTAGCTGATAGATGCAGGACTCATTCACATTCCAGAGAGTTTAGGTGTTCAATGTAGAAGACTGTTAAAGCAGCGTCCCTCTGGTCTCCAAGTGTGATGAATGAGTTATGTTCTCGCTGGTTGGTTCTCCTCATTGCAGGATGTTTTCAAGAGTTATACGCTCAATAAATCTTCCCTTGTAAATACGAGAGGAACACGCATAAACAATTGAACATAATCTAAATATTTGTAGACCTCATCAAGGGGTAAAATGAGCATCTGTCTCGTGAGAGAGTTCAGAGCGGCGGTACAGGTTAAATTTGTATTTCCAGAATTTTATGGCAGTGTGTAAAAGTATGTGTGTCAAACTTGGGTCAAATACCATTTGCAAATAATTATTGGTGTTTGTTTTAACTTGCTGGAAGTACCAGATGGTGGGTTAGCTGCAGGACAGTGTCAGGTGAGTTTTAGATAGCCTTTTAAACTCTTGTGATTGCATTTCTTGCAGTCAATGTGCCAAACTGATGAGGCAAATCCACACTTCTGGCACACCAGGAACATAAAGAATTTCTGGCAAAAAAAGGTTTGACCCTGGACTGATGCATGCCTTTGTGGACAGTTACAATATGTGTATCTGTTCATGATTAGATCCAGCCTATGGCTGATAAGATTGATATAGCATTAGCATGAGGAGGATATTATCTTTATGGATTTGTGCGTGATTTAGAGTTTGGGGAACATAGAGGCTAAGCTTACAGTCTTAAATGACTTCTTTTCCCCATAAAGGCCCTGCTGAAGCAGATATAGACTTACTTTCCCATGCATTCCACGTATTTGTAAGTGTGTGTGCGTGTGTAAGCATTTGCTATCATGATATAAAAATCTTTCAAAGGATCTTGGTACCCATTTCAGTGTCTTTAATGTATTTTCCCTTGGGATTTCAGTCCGTGACCACTCTGGATACTTTAAAATGTTCTCACCCAGTGAATAAAATGTGTTATCCTTCAGATAAATATAGTTTATGATTCTGTCCTCCATGTGGATCCCAGACAGATTTAGACTTCCATTTTCATGCTCTTTCAAATCTCCATGATCCAGCTGAAGAGTTCTTTCCAAAATGTTATATATGTCCATTTAATGGGGGGGCTGAAGCTGAAATTCATCAGGCAGTGTCTTTATTATAGGTTCTGGATTGTAAAAGTGTTAGCACGTTGTCATGCAAGGATTTAAGATACATACTCCACTTTGAAAACAAGAACAATTTGTTTTCATTTAGTGCTAAGGGAGCGAGTGGATTTTTCAGATTCTTTCAAATAGAGAATGAAAAAAAGCTGTTTTTGCTCAATTCACACATCATAAACTTTATCTGTACTTGTAGAAATACATCTTTTCTCTGGCTGATGTTTTTCTCTTTCTCTCTTTTTTCCTTTCCAGGTGTAGCAGAGCCCAGCCATGCCAGTAACAAGTAAAGGGTCAGGACGGATGTCTTGGGACAGCGGACCCTGTGTGCGTTCAAGTCTCTGGCGACGGAAGCCACTCTTTTATTTATGCATCGTCCTTGTACTTGTCCAATCTACAACTGTACTCGGGGCACTGGAGCTCCAGCTGGATGAGGAGCAGCCGGCGGGGACCATCGTCGGCGACATCAGCGCTGGGTTACCGCCTGGTGAAACCGGAGGTCTTTACTTCATCTCGGACCATGAGAGCACAGGCGTTAGCAACGATCTCAACATTGATGAAACCACGGGCATCATTACCACCGCACAACGTCTGGACCGCGAGCAAAGGGACCACTATAGCTTCATCGCCGTGACCATGACAGGAGTCACTGTCGAGGTGTCGATCACCGTCAATGACATCAACGACCACGCGCCTGTGTTCCCCAAAAAGAAAGCTGCTCTTAAGATCCCTGAGCACACAGCGGTGGGGACAAGGTTTTCCCTGGAGCCTGCGACAGATGCGGACAAGGACCAGCTGACCACTCAAGGCTACGCCATTCGAGAGGGCAACGTAGGCCAGGCGTTCAGACTGGAGACCAGGAGAGCTGCTAACAAGGTGCTGTATCTAGACCTGGTGGTCAATGGCCTACTGGACAGGGAGAAACGCTCACTGTACACCCTGGTCCTGGAGGCCTTTGATGGGGGCTCACCCAGAAGGATGGGATCCATGACCCTGGAAGTGACTGTGACTGACATCAACGACCACGCGCCGGTCTTCAATCAGAGCAGATACCACGCTATTATCTCTGAAAGTCTCCCACAAGGCAGCAGCATCCTACAGGTTAGCTTCAGATAGTGACTCATTACTTCAATAACAGTTCTTGTATCTGTAAATCCAGATGTTCCAGGGTAATTTTAATTTCAATGACTTTCTTATCTTTTCAGGTGTTTGCAACAGATGAGGATGAGGGCGATAATGGTCTGGTCCTTTATGAAATCAACCGGCGTCAGAGTGACCCTGATCGCTGCTTTGTCATGGATATCAAGTCCGGGGTCATCACTTTGAATAGGCCCCTGGATTATGAGCTGAAGAGGGTTCATGAACTGGTGGTCCAGGCCAGGGATAACGCCAGCCACCCTGAGGTAATTGCACTATGGTTATTCATAACAGTGCTTAATGCATAAAGACCCCACGATACGATACTATCACGATACTTAAGTCACGATACAATCTCATTGCGATTTTAGGGTAGAGTATTGTGATAGGATATATTGCAACTTATTACCTTTTTTCAACTGAAAATTATGCAGTTTATCAACATCTGTTCTATCTAATAAGATACAGTTTTCACTCTGTTCATCTCAGAGTTTTCATTCACATATCTTGAGGTCAGAGGTCAAGGGACCCCTTTGAAAATGGCCAAGCTAGTTTTTCCTCGCCAAAATTTTGCGTAATTTTGTAGCATTATTTGGTGTTCTTGCTGACAAGCTAACATGATATGGTTGGTACCAATTGATTCCTTAGGTTTTCTACTTTCCTATGATACCAGTACTCACTTTAGCTTTAAGACTCAGCCCAGTACAACCTTTGAAAGACAGAATAGCGTCGGATAATTAAGAGTTTAATAGTTTATATAATAAAAGATCGTCCGTGTATCGATACAATAGTGCCACGCAAAATATTGCTATACTATGCTGTATCAATTCCTCCACCCACTCCTAATGACAGGTAATGTATTGTTTTATGTAATTATGTTTTCCTGAAGGGTCATTGTTACCTAGATTTCTGTATTATTCAATCCAACACTGACAAATTCCCTTTTCTTGAAAACTAAAACAGAGAATAATGAGCCCAAGTAGTCCACTACTACAGTGAAACACAAATTGATTTGAACACTAAATAACATGAATGATGCACATTTTCTCAGGTGACCAATGCGTTTGTGACCATTCATGTCCGTGACTACAACGACAACCAGCCCACCATGACCATCATCTTCCTCAGTGAGGACGGCTCTCCGAGGATCTCCGAAGGGGCCCAACCGGGCCAGTACGTAGCTCGGATATCCGTCACAGACCCAGACTACGGAGAGTACGCCAACGTGAATGTGTCCCTTGAGGGGGGTGATGGGAAGTTTGCTCTCACAACCAAGGACAGCATCATCTACCTGATATATGTCGACCAGGTCTTGGACAGAGAGGAGCGGGATTCGTATGACCTCAGGGTTATGGCCACGGACTCTGGCACACCTCCCCTCAGGGCAGAATCATCTTTCACCATTCAGGTTACTGATGTCAACGACAACCCCCCTCTGTTCGACCAGCAGGCCTACAGACAGACTATTCCCGAGGTCGTCTATCCGGGCTCCTTTGTTCTCCAAGTTACTGCCAGGGACAAAGACCAGGGCCCTAACGGTGACGTCCGATATAGCCTCCTCAAGGGCAAAAACTCTCACTCTGATTGGTTTTCCATCGACCCGCTCACGGGGATCATTACCACGGCGATGGCTCTGGATTTCGAATCAGAGCCGGCACCTAGCGTGACCGTTGTTGCGACGGATAGTGGCCGCCCGCCGTTGTCGTCCACGGCGAAGGTGGACATCGTGCTGCAGGATGTTAATGATAACACACCTGTGTTTTCCAGCAGCTTCTACAACGCCTCCATTAAGGAAAACACCCCAGCTGGGACCTGCTTCTTAGAGGTAAGAGAAACCCTGAAGACGTTTTTTTCTTTCCCTCTCAATCTTCTTGTATCCAGCTCTCTTTCAGTCTCTCGTTTTTAACTCTCATGGTGCTCAATCTCGCACTGTGTTGGCCACAATACTATTGTCCTACTTATGCAGCCAAAACCAAGTATTCACTGTCTGCCTTCTCCTCTCATCTCTTTATTCACTCTCTTTTCACTTCCCTTAAGCTCTCTCTGATTACTCCCCTGGCAAAAGCCTGATTTATAGATCAATACAAATGAGTCTGGGAATCAAAGTCATGTCTGAAGTGAAAAGCAGTCTCAAAGTCCTATTGTAGAAAAGGATGGTTGCGCTTGAAAGCACTGTGATGTGATTCATAAAAACTGGGCTATGAGGGGAGAAGTGAAGCCATTCAGCGCATTCATGTAGAGGTGAAAAGATTTATAGGAGAAAAAAAGAAACAGAGAAAGAGAGAGAAGCAGGGAGGCAGACTTCACCTGCATTCCTGAATGTACTGCGAGGAGATTTACTCTGTGCTGGTATGTCCTCTCTCTCACCTCCCGTGGTCGCCATGGTAACCAAGCCATCAGCGTAGGGCGAGCCCTCGGTATCTCGCGGCAGCTCGGCTCTCTTGCTTTTATCTTGATTCCAGCAGCTCTTCTGTGTAAGGAGGACCTCTCCCGAGAAATGAAAAGAGGATGACTGGCTGTTTGTCTTCCAGCGAGGTCTTAACTTGGCATCATGCACCGTTTAGACCAACTGTTTTTACAGGTTGGTTTCACCCCTCTGCTCTGCCGTGAAGCGGCTGAGAGGAAAAAGAAAGCATTTCTGATTCTCAGCATTTTTAAGAACGCCCGCTGCTAGAACTTAAAAGTGCAGTAGCTCTAACATAAGGCTTTGGACCAACTGGTCTAGAATTAGATAAATACCGGTAGTTGAATTTCACATTCTTGCAGGTTCATTTAACATGTATTTGGAAAGGATGGCTGGTTGGTATGTTCTGAGGAAACTGGCATATGGGCTCAGGAGGCAAGAGAGGTAAGGGAACATGATGAAGAGAGGAGTGATATGAGATGCAAATGAATTAAACAAGAGGTAGAGAGGTGGATTCACTTTTCGAAAGGATTGAGAAAAGAAAAAAAGCAATGCAGCCTTAACTTGATTTATCTCTTGAGTTGTCTTTACAGTCACACATACAGCCTGTCCGTTGCTGAATTATTGAACCGTGTAATTTGCTCCTAATTAGGCTGCTCTGTTGAATTATTATATCCCTCACCCAACTGAATGAACCCCCTGGACCTCGATTCCAGTTGTTGCAACAGTTGTAATCAACTGTTAGTCGTTTTTCTAATCCTAGCCGGCAGTTATTCTGGCAGTAGTTGCGGGCGTAATCCAATGCCAGACATCACGGGTGGTTCTGATTGAGTGAATAAGGCTTGATTTGCTAATTCCTGCACGTTCCTCAAGGCTCGCTCGAACCGAGCCAAGATTCTCGGGGCGCGAGTCTGCCCACAGGGGCAGCGATTTGCAGGATAATGGTAGTTGGAGTAAACTTTTTTTTCTGAATATTTGGCACCTCAGATAGGACACACACACACACACAGGCAAATTGTGTCGTACCTGACATCATTCCCTAATGGATGTCTTTCCAGATTTCTTCTGTATTTTCTCCTTTTGTCTGCCAACCAACTGTCGAGATTGGGGAGCATTTGTTTTTTCACTCTGTCAAGATAGTTACAAAGTGAAGAATTGGGTCAGCAGGTCCAGTAGGCCCAGTTTACATTTTTGTGTGATGTTATTTGGCACCGGTAATCAGGTTGTGAGGTTTTGTCACGTTTCCTAACAGAGTCGAGACGAAGGCAGAATGTTCTCAGAATTGTACCAATATTTACAATAGATAAAAATCATATCACTGTTTGGCTTTAGGAATTATTATACTGGCCTGGCTGGCTCGCTTTGAATTTTGGACTCTTTGTGTAAAAATATAGGGGAAAATCAGCAAATGTTTAATATCTAAACAAGGAAATATGTTATTGTCATGTGTTTGAAAGAATGGGACACATACACATAAGGTAAGGGGTAGCTTCTCTCTCTCTCCGTCTCTGCTTTTCTTACTTCTTTGCTATGTTTCTGTTTCTATATCTTTCATATCATGATGTCTCGTTTTGATTTCTCTCCGTCTCCACTCACACATACACACACACTTATAGTGTGTAGGAAGTTTCTTATCAGTTGGGCTACTATAGTAATTTGTAATGTGCTGCACTGTTTATGTAGCCGCGGCACAAAGGAGTTATTTATTTCTTGGTTTCCCTGCTTTCCTCTTCCCCCGCTTCCTTAAAGTATTTCCCAGGCAGGAGAGGTTATGGTTCCGCACTGTGTGTGTGTGTATGCACATCCATCTGACTCAGGTTCATATCCTAAGAAAGCAAGGGTCATGAGAACAGTGTAAATTGTGGCTGGTGATGAAAAGTGACAAGCATATTTTAGAGTGGAGCATCTTCATTGTTTGAAAACCCTTATTTGCATGCAAATCATCTGATCTGTGTGGGGCCTGTTTGAATGCCACTGAGTTGATCAGTTTTTTTTTTCCTCTTTTTTCTTGGGTATAATCTGTGCTTTTCAGAGACTAAGCGTGTAATCTATCCTGTGTGGGTTGTGCCTTGCAGAGTTTCTGTCAAATCCAATGACATGCTCACTTCCAGCACGGCCTGACCGTTGGGAAGCCACTGTTGATCTCACAAGCAGTGACATGCACACGCTTGCCAAGCCTCTAATGCAGCACCAACAGACATCAACAGATGAGATGCAAGCTAAAAGAAACACTGATAAAAGAATAAAGAAAAATCAGTTCAAAACGGCAAAACAGAAAGCAAAAGTTTGTATGTGTGTATATGCACATGTGCATACCTGTATGTCATACATCTGTGTATGTATGTATGTATGTGTACTTGTGTACACTATTGAAGCCCAGAACTCACTTTCAGCAGGTGATGCATCTCCCCTGTGATGTTCAGCATGTGGTTTCCTGGTCAAGCCTGTTAAGCAACACTCAATCATCTCAACACACACACAGATGTGCTGCTCAGCTGGGAGACGTACAAAACCGTAGAGAATTGCTTGCTGGCATCGTAGTACAACAGTATAATGGTACTGCACTGTCTGTTGGTCGAGTGCGTTTTGACACCATGCTTTATAAATGGATATTTTTCAGAATCAAAGATAAGAAATAAGGGAGTGAAATAAGACCTGGAAGCCACGCTAGAGGCCCATGGCAAATTTCTTTACACCCCACTATGCTGGACAGGATGAGAAACACACTAATGATTTTTCTATTCGTACATCATTGCTAACACTGGAGATTAGGGATGTCATGGCGAGGACATTTTCCCACCGGTTAACAAACCTGTGGCAACACCGGTGTTCCCGTGTGTCTGGACTCTCCGGTCGGGCTTTCGCTGCGGGGCTGCAGGTTTCCACCTGGCGCCAGCTGTGCACACTGGCTGTAACTGCTCCGTCCTCCGCATGCTGATTCATTAACGTTATGATTCCCTTATAGTATTGGGTTTAAATCCGAAATATTGCCAAATAGGCGGGTATTGCGGGTAGTCAGGTAAAACAAGAAGAGAACGTCACACAAGAACATGTTGAGTGTGAGTGCGGTGTGAAGGTGACTGAAATAGAGCAAAAACATATAAAGGAAAGGAGACAGGTTTCTTTTGACAGGTGGAGTTAGTCCTCCTGAACTTCCCGCTAAACCACTTAAACAAACACAGCACGTCTGCCTGTCAAAGCAATCAGCAATTTTGGTGTGAAGTCCAAAGTCTGGCACCCCGTGGTTAAAGCCCATATGGCTCTATAAGGAAACACTAATCATATTTAAAACATACACACACTGAGACAAATCACATTTGATAAACCAACAGAGACAGAGACATTTAGTGACGCACTGAAAACAGGAAGGTGTTCCTCTTAAGCTTCCTGTAACACCGGACCAGTCTGCTGTTGGTGTCGCACTGAATCCGACCCCCGCGGAAACCAGAGCCAGTCCAAACCACAGCTTCCACTTGGAGCTTGCACGCTCTCCTCTAGCCTAGACTCACAACACACACACTTTAGTTTTTATTAAGCTTGAAAATATGTGTGTGTGTGTGTTCGCGTGGGGGGTGATGAAATTTATTGTCCGCTTGATGTCTTCCCTCAGTGCTTGTTGTCCAACAATGGCAGCTGTGCTTTAATACGCTCTGTTGAAACTTTATCTTGTGTGTTTTAATTAATCTGTCAGTGTGTTTAATTTGCTGGGATCGATAGCTGAGTGAAGAAAGGCCGCAGGTTGGAGCGATCACTTGTCACCACACGCCTCAGTTGCATCTAACAGGTGATCAGCGCTGACAAATGGTCGGGTTCGCGCACAAACAAGACACCAGCGAGATCAAGAATTTGGTGAATCGTTTCATGCTGTTAACAGCTGGCCCCTGTTCTGACACGCTTCCTCTCGCTCTGGTTTCTGTCTCTTTCTCCCGCTCTCTCCCACCGACTCACACATCTCTCAGCTGCCAGCGATGTTGACAGGATGTGTGTGACGAGGGATCAGGATGGTGTGTCTGCCATGCGAACTATTCTCATAACATCCATCAACACTTGCTGCGAATTCATCACCTGTTTGCTACTGTAAGCTTAGAAGCCGTGGACGAAATCCATCTTAGTTTTATTGCTCATGCACTAAACTTTCTACATAATGAGGTGGGCTTTATTTGATAACTGTATGGCGGTGGTAATGTCTTTCTTAAAAGAACACATGGTCTGAACTCATGAGTGTTTTTTGAAATATCAAGGTTGCAATCCTTTAGATTTTCATTATATGAACCCCCATTTTTAGGTATGCTAGCGTAATGGCTGTCAACATGTCAACGGCGGTCTGGTCTGTCAATCGGTTGGTTTGTCGATGCACAACTTTGATCCAGACTGAAATATCTCAAAAACTATTGCATGGATTTCCATTACATTTTCTACAAACATTCATTGTGCCTATAGAAGAAGAATCATAGGACTTTGGAGATCTCCTGACTTTTGCTGTAGTGCCCAGTGGGCTGCCTCCAGGTCTGAAAAGTGAAGCCAATGCGGAAGTACCTTAAACCTGCATTCTTTCTAATAGCCAGCAGGGGGCGACTCCTCTGGTTGCAAAAAGAAGAAAATGACCCTACTTGTCACTTGATTTGTTACCTCATTGTAAACATTGTAAACATGAGTTTATGGTCTCAATCGCTAGTTTTAAGTCTTCTTCAATACAGCATGATGTTCATTTAGTAAATTATGGTCCCATTTAGAGTAAAATAGACCATAAAGCAGGGTATGCTTTAGGGTGTGTGGCTACCTTGTGATTGACAGGCCGCTACCACAGCGTTGTCCGGTCTGGGAGTTGTCAGTGTCTTCGTCTTACAACTTTAACCCTTTAACAGTTCGTTTTCAGTTCATGAAAGTTAATTATAACATTTTGGTCGCCTAAAAGTGTCTTATTCAGCATTCGGTTGTACTTAGTTCCACCCTCTCGTGTCACTTCTGGTTGCAAATAATCAAGGTGGCGACGGCCAAAAACCAAGATGGTGACGGCCAAAATGCCGAACTCGAAGCTTCAAAGCGGCAGTCTACAAACCAATGGATGACGTCACGGTGCCTACGTCCACAATACAGTCTATGGTAGCGCCACCATGAGGTTGACATTTGTTGTTTTCAGTGAAATGTCTCAAAAACAATAACATGGATGGATTGCACTGAAATGTACTACACATTCATGTCCCCCACAGAATGAATTGTAATAACTTTGATGATCTCCTGACTTTTCATATAGCGACATCATCAGGTCTCTATTTTAACTATAATAATATTTTCAATAGCAATCAGCTCTACATAAAGCAATCAACTTGAAACTCTTATCTTATTTTGCAAGAGCATTTTCCAGCTCTTTGGTGGGTGTTGGATTCTGGCCCGAGTTTGGTAAATCATTCTTCTTTCTTTCTTTTTCCCCCTCAGAAGCAGTAGTTTGGTTCCATATCACTAGCTGTTGGCATATGCTGTGTTTTAACCCTATCACATTGTTCATTCATGTGTGATCTGACTGGCCAATGCCTCTGTGGAGAGGATGGCCTCACGCCTCATTAAGCCCAATACTCCGTACCATATGGCAGCGAGGGGATTTCTCCTCTCACTCTCTCTTTCTTTCTTTCTGTCTCTCTCCAGTCTGACTGGTTTCTATTCCTTTTCTTCATCTCATCTGTTAGTGACTATCTCAATTTTCATTCTTTCTTTTTTTCTTTACTTTTTACCTCATGTCTCACGAGCTTTTCCCCTTATGGCTCCTGAACTGGTCTCAACTTTATCTTTTCCTCTGCTATTTTAAAGGAACCAATCTCCCATCAGTGAATGGGACTCAAGTATGGAAATGATTTCTTTCTCTGCATCAGTGGACCCTTTGTTTGGTCTATAAAATGTCAGAAAATGGTGAAAAATGTCGATCAGTTTTAGAACTGTCAATTGATTAAAATATATAATCGTGATTAATCGCATGATTGTCCATAGTTGATCTTGATTAATCGCAAATTAATCACAAATTTTAATCTGTTCTAAATGTACCTTAAAGGGAGATTTGTCAAGTATTGAATACTCTTATCAACATGGGAGTGGACAAATATGTTGCTTTATGCAAATATATGTATATTTTTATTATTGGAAATCAATTAACAACACAAAAAAATGACAATGTCCAGAAACCCTCACAGGTACAGCATTTAGCATAAAGAAATAGGCTTACATTTAAATCATAACATGGCAAACCAATAGAACCCATTTTCATTCACATATCTTGAGGTCAGAGGTCAAGGGACCCCTTTGAAAATGGCCATGACAGTTTTTCCTCACCAAAATTTAGCGCATAAATTAATCGATTATCTAAATAGTTAGTGATTAATTTAATAGTTGAAAACTAATCAATTAACCGTTGCAGCTCTCAATTAATCGACTAAATAGACCTAACCAAGTGAACATTATTGTCTGTTCTGCGGCTCAAATGTACAAGATGAAACCAGAATTCCTGAATATCAGCAAATTATACTCCACAATGATGAATAAAGATCTATAGAAAAGAACTGTGTGAACTGAAAAGTGAGTTTCTTTCCATAGCCTGAAACTGACAAGGTGGACACATTCAGCTCTAGCGAGAACACAGTTGAGATATAGCTCCGCTAGGAACAGGCAGATATCAAACTGCTGCAGGCACAGGATCCTCGATATACAACACAGACAAAACCGTAGCCATTCACACACACATGCACACGTTCTCTATCTGTCTCTTCTCCCCCCAGCCTATCTCTCTATTCCAGCTCTCCTGGGCTGCTTTCGCATTGTGTTTCTTCTCAAACTTATCTGCCGTCCAGACGTCTTCTCTATCTCCGTCTGGGCCTCCAGTTTGTCACTGTCTCATCTCTTATTGCTTCTCACTCCTGCAGCTTGAGAGTGAAAGGAACAAACACACAGTCACATATTGGGCTCGAATGCACACACACGAACACCACACGCTAAAGCGGCAGGTGATCCTGAGGCTCTCCACAGTGCATTTGGTCACACTAATCTAATTTCATGACACATGGAGTTAAGTTGGTGTAAATTAGTATGCTTCCTGTGTTTCTCTAGATTGTATTTGCTTTGGGAGAGGTCCTGCAGTTTGGGACAGCAGGTGGTCGATAAGTTAGGGGTGAAGGGCGGCGCAGGCGCTTGTTTCCCAGTGTATCAGATTCTGTCATTTCGGCTTTACAGAGCGATAGATGTCACAGTTGGGTGTGACCAAGACATTTTTCTTTGAGAGTTTGTGTCTTAGTGTGCTGAAGATTCAAGTCGTCCGATTCATTTGTTATTTCTTGCCCTACTCTAGGGCATGACTTGTTTGTGTGTGTGTGGGCGTGCGTGAGTGTTGCAGCCTTGGAGCTGTTATCTGGCTGCTCCTCTGGTGTTGTGTCTGTCCCCAGCTCTCTCCACACTATTTATTTTCCTCTCAGGGGTCAGAGACTGCAGCTACAGATATTTGTTTTCTCAAATGAATCATCCATTTAATCATCTTCTCACTTGTCCTCTTCCACTTTCCTTCTCACCTCAGGAACTGGAGAGATGCTGAGAGACAGGCAGAAAAAGGAGACAGTCAGTATGCCAGATCTAGCGTTGCGTTCGCGGTGCCAAAAGACACATTATTAAACAATACCGCCGGTCTATATGAGATCACAGACATGGCACCGATGGACAAAAAGCTTTTTATATTCAATATGGTCCACATCACGTCTTCTCGCTTTCTTTACATCTCCCAGATGCATTTCTGTCATGCGTGCACCTCATATTGTCTTTTCTTTGCACTTAAGCTTTTATAAGGATAGTTCTCACCATAAGTTGTCTATTAAAGGTTCGAACAGAAAGAGTGAAAGAAAGTTTCCACTCTCCCACAGTGGAATCTTTTACAAGAGAATCGCTTACTACTTCCCACCTGCCCACTTTACCCTCCACATTTCTCCCTCTTTTTTTTGATGGCATTTCACTGTACATACTGTATATATTATGCACATTTGTGCTTAAACAACATTGGATGTAGATGTATAAATCGAAATGTACAGAGAAGAACAGAAGCACAGGATGAAACCCCGGCGCACGAGCTTTAGGGATAAAAAACAACCGAAAAGCCGGAGACTTATTTCCACTGTTGGCCTCCGTGCACGTGAGCGTGCGTGTGTGTTTGTGGTCGCTGGCTGTGGTGTGTCAGACAGGGTTGGAAGGACTACAGGAGTGGAAATAACTCCACTGTTTGCTTGGGCAACTGCTGTGATTTGTTTCGTTGAACTGTGCAAATCTTGAGCCGCAAGGGCGACGGGGACGGGGGATGAGTGAAAGAGTGATGACAACAAATGGAGAGGTGATCAGAAAGATGATGGAAATGTTGGAACAGAATATCAATAGACACAAGAAAAATTGATTATAGAGCTTTGATTGTTAACTTGTTCTCGACCCCAAACTCTTTTTCCCTTCAGCAGCACTGTCTTTCAGACACGCTCTGCACTGTAGCCTTCTGGACTCAGTGAACCCGTCCATGCAGGATACGCAGAATATTAATTTAATAAGCAGCCTTGAGATGAGGAATAAACCTCAGTGTCTTTTTTTTCCATTTCAATTGACAAGTTCAGTGTGGGTTGGACTTTTTAGAAGCTGCTACCACTGCGGTCATTACGGTCTATCCTTTCTCTAGCTTTATTTGGGCCAAGGTCAGTCATTTCAGCACAATTATTTGTTTGAAGGAACACCCGCTGTAATATTTGTAAAGCTCCGCTGGCATTAACACTAATAATATACCTATAAATACATGCTTCTGAGTTTGCCGTTCATCAATAATGGCTTCGATTATTTCTCTAAGCTCTCGAGTTTAAACATTCTTGACAAGGCATACGGCTTTCATACTCTGGTCATTCAAAATTTTTTGCTTCAAGCAACTTTCAGGGTGGTCTATCTTTTTCTGACCAACCATGCTGTAGCTCGTCATTAAGGGAAAAGGGATTCTCCATCTTTCCTGTCACTGTGCCTTTCACTATTCCCACCCTGCAATTTGGACAAAGCTCTTGTAAGGACTACGACACAGAAAGTTTTTCTTTTTCATAGCATGTCTCACAGTCAGATCGTGCACAAGGTGTTTATGTTGGAGTCGTGTAAGGACTCTTAAGATGAATCTCTCTGACATGAAACAGTAGTCGCGTTGTGTTGTTTTAACCTCACACTGAGTACATTTACAGGCATTTGGCCTGGGCGATAGGTGTTGGCTGAGGTTAGGTAAATCATCTGATTTGGCCTGCGTTCTGTCTCGCTGTTGCATGAGATTTAACTTTTAGAGTAAGGATGTGTCAGATTTAATGTCAATTTAGGAGAACCAACGTTTCTGGTGCATGTGGCCCAAACTCAGCTCTGTGGTTTTGGATCAGATTTACTGCGGTCCAACACACCCTGGTGCGCAGTGTGCAGTTTAGGAAGCTCTTTATACTACTTGAAATAAATCTCCTGGTTTTGAAATAACATGTCCATCTCGCAGAGTTCAGCAGTAAAAGTGCTACTAGATGATGTTGTCAAGTCAAAGTGCACAGACATGAGAAAGAAAGGCAGACGAGGTTTACGTTACGAGTCTGGATTTTTTGGAGCAATCAGACACTCGGAAGCTTCCGTTGCTTGAAGACGTCGCAGTGCTCCCTACTAAAGGCATCAAAGAGAGGGAGTCGCAGCAGTCATTTTTAAATGTCAACATCTGGCGTCCTAGCTGCTGTCACTCAGCGCAGCTTAATGCTTTCACATCATGGCTCAGCAGAGCGGGACTGTTGTGGAAAGTGGGAGCAGTCGGTTGGTTGGAAGATGAAAAGGGACACATTTGTCATTGAATCTGATATCCTATACTCATTCATTTTCACACAGAGGGGAGGAAGAAACGATTTTGGTTCGTAGCCGTGTCTTAATAAAGAAGGTTTGGCGAGGAGGGGATTTCCTTCAGTGATTCATCTGAAGTTCTTTTCTCAACAACACGACTAAACCTCACAGATAGAAACACATATTTATCCACAAATTAAAGGCCAGTCACAAGTGATACATCTAAAATAAGACCAATAAAATGTTAAAAAAAGTCTTTCTGCTACATGCATACATACACAAAAGACCTTCAAAAGCTTGAAATGGAGCATCTGAATAGGTTAGTTGGCGTTTTGAATAGCAGCCGTGGCAGATAAAGTCTACAGGTGACTGAAGTGTTGCATCTTTTGTATAGTGGAGTGGAAGAGCAAGTGTCAACAGTTGTGTCTGCTAAAGATAGTACAAACCATTCCTCTCAGGACTGTGTCAGCCTGGGTTGTTAATGGAGAAACCCTGTTCTGTCGCTGATACAGTCTCTCTGTATCTCTAGTAGAGGCAGACGTTGGTATGTTGGCCAGCGTCCTTAACTCCCAGTAGGGGAATATCAATTTAGAAATTTAGGAAAAAGCTGGAAGTGCTTTCTGATGTTGTCAAGTGGTGTTCACATACTCCAACACGCACATATATACATACAGACATACACACATGCTCGTGCACACTGGTTAACACCCACACCACTGGCGGGCTGTTGAGAGTATTTTGTGCCCCGCTCCAGGGGACGATTATAGAGGAGCTGCTTGATTGCAAGAATCTCGGAGAGCCGGATCCGCCGCTCTAATGCCGGATACAAGGGCTAATGTGAATCCATCGAAGGGTATTTTTTCTCCTCCGAAGCCTTTGTTTCTTATCTAAAGAATGGGTCTTTCAAGTCGTGCAGATGGAGAAACTGAGATCACGGGAAGTGCACTGCAGAACAGATGATACTGCTTAGTTTGTGAATAACGTGTAAAATGTGCACTGTGCACTATAATGAAGCATGCAATGACGGTAATGAATTGCAAGAGTCTTATCTTGACTGATCAAAATCATGGCTGTTTGGTACCTTACCATATAATGCAATTTTATTTACCTGCACTGTATTAACCTTTTTTTTTGTAATATATTGCAATATCAAAATGTTATTTTCACAGATATATGCAGCTTTTTTTAACTTCTGTCAAAACAAAACTGTTTAAAGAAAACTGTTTGTTCTCCACATGATCTTTTTTAAATAGCAGACGCGACATTTTTTCCACCAGCAATTTCTCTTTTTGCTGGTTTCTTTTGTCGTCTTCGCTCATCTGGAAGTTAGATGCGGAAATTGAATCAAGACACTCGTTAGCTTGCTTTGTTTGTGTATGATTTTTATGAACGCTATTGTCAGATTTATTGCATTTATTGAAGCTTTGTCATGAAAACCGCATTAGACGAGCAGTAAAATAGTTTATACTGTATACTGCAGTGCACCCTGGTGGGCCTAATTTCCTTATTACATTGCATGATTTTCATTATGATAATGACTGACAGGCAATGACGTCAGTGTGGCATGTAGATGCTATTGCAGACCATCAAGTTTAATGCAGCCTGTTAACAGAGGGGGTTTCCTCACTCACTCACACACATACTTACATAGTCCAGTCATGTATAATCATATACAAGGGTTTTATGCAAGGAATTTAGCGCTCTTGCATGAACAATTCATAATGACGAGCTGAATATATGGATGAGTTATAGTAAAGACATGAAGAGCTCCGGAGAGAGCAGCACTCAGCACATTTTAGACAGCGAGCGAGCGAGGGTACAAAAAGAAAAAGAGGAAGGAGTGATGAAAAGGATGGCTGCATGTGGTGTGAAAGCATGAATGCAGGATGCAGCGGAGGTGCTGATGGTTACCATGACAATGAGAGACGTAGAAGAAGGAGGGGGGGGTCAGGGGAGGTGGGGCCGAGCCAATTTATCACCGTTTACTCCTGTGTGTGTGTGTTTGTCACCTCTATCTGTCTGAGTACGCCCTTGAAACAGGCTATTTTCTGTCTCTCGTACCTGGCTTGCACACACATTTACACATTATAAAAAAGTAGAGCAGTGCAGTGGAGAATTGGATTCAGAGGAGACAGGTATAGTGAGCAGAGTAGACTAATCTTTCCCTTTTAAACAGCCGGCCATTCACTCCATTGTTTACAAGATGTTATCTTAATGGCATGCAGACTGAGAATGGTATCACAAAATGCCACGAGGCTGCTCTAGGAATGCTATTGATTAGATGATAATGGTTGCGATGAGGGGAATCAATCTGTCTTTGCAAATTAAAACAACCAGATGAGTGCAGATTAGACTCTTTGTATATGTTTGTGTGTGTGTGTGTGTGTAGGGGAGGAATCTTCCATCCGAAGATATTTTTCATTGCTGTCAGGGGGAGAGTGGGGTCATGTTATTGTAACTGGGCACAGAGAGGAGCAGGCAGACAGTCTTCATATGAACACTCACCCATTGTGAAGGATGATCGCCATTACTTCATACAGATAGCATGTGCATGCTTGCATGTGTGTGGTGGTCGGGGGGGAAGCGTGATGGTTTTCAAAGAGTTGGAGCCATCGTTCAGCGGTAGCCATGGTAACAGGACTCTCAGGACCACATGGAGGGAAGAGAGAGGAAGGGGGGAGACAGAGGGAATTATGGGGAGTGGTGTTGGCGTCTGTATCTTACGATAGGCGATGATGTAAATCTGCGCCTCTCGGAACCAAAATGGAATGTTTGTTCTGGCCACATGACAAATCATAGTAAAGTTTAAAGCTTATTAAACATTAAAATAAAAAGGCTTCAATGGGAATTACTTTAAGCTGGCCCACACTAAAAGATTTCTCAAATCTTAAAACAGATTTTGAAAATGTGAGAGACCCCACACAGACAGTTTTGTTCCTATAGTGTGTGGTGAGCAACAATTTTAGCCAAAACAGTACACCACACACTAACAGATTCCATTCATGAACAACAAGAATCCTGACTCAAAATTGACAGAAATCTCGCGAAATCTCTCACGATCAAATGTGACTAAACAAATATGGCGGACGACGGGCAGGAAGAATTAGCAATGTTAGTATTTGTACTACTTTGTACTGAACATTAACGAAGGAGGATGGATAAAGTCATAGACATGTTAAATAAACACTTGTGTTCTTGCCGCAAATCAACAAGTTGGTCTTCCACTTCTGAGGTCCATCTTACTACTGCTTTACGCTCTGCATTAGCTCATGCTTTAGCCGCGGCTGCAATGCATTGATGTGTAAGAGAACAAGCTGCAATGACGACGGGGGTTGTCCTTCCGCTTCAGTCAGCTTCCAACAGCAGCTTGATTATCGTGGGTATACCCCGCATTACAAATGCTACAAACTACACTGCAAAGTGTACAGCATTGAATTGATGCTGCTCAGGTCACATGTAAGATAACAGAAAGATAACAACAATTACTCCAGATTAGTTCAACTTGTAAAAACAATGTGTGCTCACATAATTACATGCAGTTGTACCTTTTTTAACAGCTCCCATAGTCCCCTGTAAGTAGGTACAGAGAAGTGGATTTTTTTAGGCCAAAAAAACATATAAACTTCTTTATATACCTCTTAGGAAACAAGCCCGCAGCTCTCCTCGTGTATGAAAGTGTTTTTTTTTACGTAGCATGCGCATTTGCAAGACAGATAATGTGTGCGTACGTATGTGCGTAAGGGCTCAGCTTGCTTTCCGCAACACCTAAAGTGTGACTCACTTAATGTGAGGTTAACGATCCTCCGCCAGCTGAAGAGAGACACCATGTGCGGGTTTTATTTGCCTCACCTTTAAATCCCTGTGGTCTGCCGGTGCTTGCTTTGAGGTAAACTGAGGTAATGCTTACCCACAACTGTAAATACTCACATGCATGAGCCAGATTGACTGGCACAGCAGTAGGTTTAGGCCTAGTGGTTTGAATTAGCAGAAAAATGTGTTTTACTCGTTTGAGTTCATTCTGTTCTTGCCTGCTTCTTTTCTTTTCCTGCTTATCTAAACTGACGGTTCACGTTTTGCTCCGGCTTTTTAGGTTGCTGCATCGACAATACTTCCCCTTCTCTCTCTCTCTTTCAATTCAGTCGAGAATCTGGATGAGCACACACACTTTACACACACACAGTGTACACAGCCTCCAACTGTGGCTCTAAATGGACTCCTTTGTTTTCTTAATTGTCAAATTAAACATGTCACTCTATTTGAATGGGACACACATACGCCAGCTGCCAGCTCGCCCGATGGAGAAATGGGGGGTTTAGCCTTTATTCATTAAAGACACGAGCCCCATCCCCCCAAAAAAACTACTTGAACATGCTTGAAAAATCTCTCTTTCTCACATATGTGCACACACACACACACACACACACACAATGAGGAGAGGATGAGGAAAAGTCAGTGCAATCTTTTGTCTGTCACAGAGTGAGGCTGGATGGACGACCCCCCTCATCTGGTAACAATCACCTCACAGGCTGCCTCAGTCTCTTGCCTGTGTGTGTGTGTGTGTGTATTAAACATATGCAGTGCCCATGAGCATGTAGATGTTAGGACTAAGCATGTGTGTGTGTTTATGTGTGTGTTTCTAATCCCAGAGTGCCACTAGAAAGCCCCATCCATCCCAGCCCTGTCTGTGAAATATGAAGGAGGAGTAGGGAGGGACCTGCTTCCAAAATGGAAAAAACTACAAGAGTGGGCGTTTTCTTTCTTTCTTTCTTTTTTCCTGCGTGTGATTATTCTTTTATATTTATTTGCTAGCAGACGTCCAATCACACGTCCTCCATTTTACACATTAGTCTTAGCCTTTCTTCCAGCTGCCTCTCTCTCACAGTAGAGTGGACGTGAACCTTGTAGCGTCCAGGCTGCCCCGCCGCTCCACACAATGCACACCTATATTTCACGCCACGGGAGCAATTCTCCTGCTTGTTCCTTGATGAATGCTGCAAGATGTTTTGTACTAGAGGAAGGATCATTTAGCTTAATTAATGTCCTCCTGCCGCACGGCCCCGAAGACACATAATTACAGCTCCGAATTCGGAGCCGTCTTTATTGGTTTAAGGTTCAATAGAGCGAGGACTTGAACCTTGGCTTGAAGTCCAATCAGTGGTTCATTTAGTATTTCTGAAGCAGGTGTAGGCTGTGTATGGGAAAGATTTCGCAGGGAGTCAAAGACAATCTCGTGTTAAAACAAGACAAATAAATCGTAGAATCTGGCAAAGGCGATTTTTCAAAGAGTTTAAGCCATGTTAGATTTATGTTCGTTCTAAAAACAAAACAGGTTATCCTATTTTTGGAGGAAAGCTTTCTATTTTCCTAACCGCCCTTTTTCACATCATCTCTTTTTGGTTTCAGTCTACCACTCAGCCTGTGCACTGTGTAATAAAGTGATTTGGCTTCTTCGTCTTCCCCCTGCCATTTCATCCCGGTGATTTAGAGCACTGTAGTCAGGTCCACATTTTCACAAGGTTAGGTTTGATGAATAAGACTTCTTCTGGCACAGCTCTCCGGGCGTCTGAGAGTGTATGTGTGAGCTTCTCTCTCTCTTTAGACTTACATCAGCGCGAGGCATGATATACACCAGAGAGCATTTGGCTGAAATCCTAAATGAGATACATTGAGTCGCTAGGGTAACAGATAAAATTATGCCTGAGTCTCTTCGGGGCTGAAGATGCTGGACAAAAAGCTAAAGTCCTGATCCACTCCAAGTAGAAAATCTAACTTTGAGCTTTTAAAATATTCAACCAAGATAAAGAGCATACACTTAACACACAAAAAAAGAGAAAGAGAAGAGGATAGAGAGACGAAAATGAGATGGACAGGCGTGCAGGTGGACCGGCAAACAGGCTCATATTCAGCTATGCGCACGATTTCATGGTCTTTCGGTCTCAATAACTTGGTATACGAGGTTAACGCAATGCTGGTGGTCCTCGTGGAGTTAGCGGGCTGCGTGTTCCATTAATCCTGCCCACTGCAACACACACACACACACACACACACACACACACACACACACAAATGAGCATCCAACAGAGATCTACAGCCAAGATAGCGGAGAGCCGTGGCAATTATACACCTAATAAATCAGTCATTCACTCATTTTTGTATGTATGCGCTCACTGTGCACCCTCCCCCTACCCCTACCACGACACTGCTGACCTCTACACACACACATATGGACACACATATGCACGCAGACTCACAGATATAGAGGCTTGTATAATCGCGTTCATTCAGAGGTCACCTTGGCAGGAGTGCGCACATATATAAATAAAAAAACACACACTTATTTCATGGCTGACAGCTGAATTATGAAGTGACTTAAATGCGGTAACAAGAACGCCACGGTTCAGTCTCCTTTTCGTCTGTCGGGGTTGTCCCCAGGCCGAGACAGACTCCTACGGATTCCACCGTTGGGTGGAGCGATGGAGGACCGGGTATCTGAGACCCGGATCAGGGATGTAAACTTACCGCCTGGTTTAGCCATCAGTCTCTCCTACTTTTGGAAACCTACAGTATAGGCGAGGGGTGGGGTTCCTCCCCACGTCCCGGACTAAGCCAGAGGTTGGGCTCAGCTGGGCAAAATAGGATGACTGTGTCAGATGTACTGGGGTTTCTCAGGTGTGAGAGACAAAGGTACATTTACGTCCCAACACCTGTGACAGAATTACAGCTGACAGCTCCATCCTCAAGGCTTAGCCGCAACTTCCACCCCAAATTCATATTCATGTTGGACAAACAGGGACACAGTCCAGCATATGTGAAATGAAGTATGTGAAAGAATGCAGAGCAAAGTTTTTGACTGACATGCAGGAGTTGCCAGGTTTACTGTCAAACTCAAATCTGGTATTGGTTATGACATAGGATGTAGGGTATAAGATGCTGGTATCAGATAGTTTCTTGACATTTTATCAGACAATGCAGCTTGCATTTATGGAAGACTGTGGAGACCACTTTGTTCTTGGCACCAGATTTATGTGAGCAAAATATATGGCGTTAGGTAAATACAGTAAACAGACGGAGACAGATGGATAGATAAATGATCTTCAGTCGTGTGCTTTGAGAGTATTTTCTATACAATAGCTTCCATTCCATGTAATCACACATGGAACTGATTTTACTATTTCGTTACTGTTCATTTTGTATTTGGTTCCCAATTTTTGTCGTGGTTCTTAGCTTTATTATCATAGAGTATTTAGAAATGTAGCTACAGTACTCCAATATGGCATCCCAGTCATTCCAATGAAAGTGGCTTATGGGTGCATAAAAAGTTGTCAGTCTCTGGCACTTTTGGGCCCATAGCACATGCACGTTAGACTCCTCTATGGCTGAATCTCTACACATATGAATGGCACAAAAATGATATACTGATAGGACATGAGTTTTAGATTTTTGAATGGACCTGATGACTTAAATTTTGATGGTACAAAGAGTCATTTCTTTTGAGGAATCAGGTGGAGCGATAACAGCAATGGTACTGAAACCATTAAAACAGATATCCTTCTATATTGTGTCACTAAATATTCCACTAATATTCCCGTTTACAATGCAGCCGTGCATACTCCGATTAATGTAACCAGTGGTGGACTTGTTCAACCGTACAAACACAGCCTCCCCTCGGTCATTCTGGCAACCACTTTCTTGAAAAGGTTGGCGTTGCGATATTTGCACATATCCAAAAACCTGTTGATGAACCTTGTCTTTTGGGCATGAGTCCCTGCAACCTGTCGACTAGTTGGTTTGTGTACAATGCACAGAGCTGGCTGTAAACAGGCAAGAGGCCGTTTGTCGCAAACAGCCCTAAAAACCCCAATTGAGACCCATATTCCAGAGGCACTGTACACATGTCCAAAGAATGCTCCTAAAACCTAAATAATATCGATATATCCTACATGTCTTAATTGGAAAATGCTCCATTTGGAAAAAAGGCCTAATTCAGAATATCCAAACAGAATATTCTGTTAACATTACCGTATCAAATTCGAAATATTGTCATATTAGTGTGCATGTAAACATAGTCATTCTAACCTCCAGGGCCTGAAATATAAGGGATCAACTTTACCTCATCTGATTGTGGACCCCTCAGTCTACCCTTGTGGTGTCTGGACCCCAGTTTTGGAACCACTGCTTTCGGCTGAACGTCACCTCGGAGAGACATAGGATGTAGGAGTCAGGTTTGGTTAGCCAGAAGACCACAGAGCCAGGACAGAGGTAACGTGAGATGCAGACCTATGGAAACAGAGAAACGTCCGTTTATAGTCCAGCTATAGAGATTTAATCTGTGCTATTAAGCTGGCCGGCGGCGTCCCTCTGCTGGTCCTCTCTTATGGGAAGTTTTCAAAGAGAACTATCACTGTGATTTACTGTGGACAGGTCTCAAATAGTCCACACACTCTGTCTCCGTCTCTGTTCTTTTTCCTCTTTGTTGCTCTTCTCCCTCACTTTGTCTGTGTTATCGTACCTGCGCAGCGAGCCAGACTCACACATGCATGAGTTCAATAATGAAACCACCATATACAGTACAGTGTGTGGTGTGTTTATACATGCAGTAAACCTCAGGGACTCTGTGTACACACATGGGTCTGTGTTGTATTTCCCTCTGAGGTTAAGGTCAGAATCTCATGTAACCCACCCTTCCCTGTTTTTAACTTCAACGACCTCACTCCAATGTCCTGATCAATTACAATTACTACACCCCACCTTCCCTTCTCACTCCATCTCCTCAGATCATCGTTAAAGTTGGCATTGTAGCATGAATGTCGGCTTCACATCAACTAAGAGTGCCACATATCAGCAGTGCCACCGGTTTAGTAATGCCAGTATTTCACTCCTCTGCTAATCATTTCCATCCATTTTTCCACTTGTCACTATTTGAATTAGTCACTAGCGGTTTATTTTCAATGAGAAAAATTTCCCCCTCAAGTAAAAAAACGAATTTGTGATAAGTAGCCGAATATTTCGGTCATCTTTGTCCCATTTTCTCATTTTTTCTTTTTGCTCTCGCACACTTGGAAGCAATCACGCGTGGCCACACGAACACTCCCACATGTTCCACCATCACTCAGTGTTGCTGTTCGTGTATCGAACGGTGGGAAAAAGTGAATTATCAACAATGATCTCAGCACTGTAGCAGTGTATTCTCCATCTGGCATACGGTTTAATACTGACCACCTCCAGGGTGACTCAGCTGTGAGGAAATTAGTCTAATTACTGGTCTGAATTTGCTGCAAGTAACTGCTGCAGGGACGTGGAGGAAAGACGAGGGGACAAGGAGATGAGAGGACTTTCTGTTCTGGTTTAGAGATGGCAGAAATTTGTGTTTAATATTTCTCTTGTTTCTTTAGTCTTGGTTCGTTCCTCCCCTCATGTCAATCTGTCTGTCTGTCTGTCTCATCCTCTCAATCCTCTCTCCCTTAAGGGATCGATTCAGCAGATGTATGTAAATATCCACACGTGTGTCTGGTTTATCCATCACTCTGATTGGGTTAAGGCCTGGGCCCAGGGCACAGACTGGGGTGAGAGCTGGGTCTGAGGCCCTGCTACTCACGCGAGGTGGTGATTGTGGACCCTAAGCCATCTGTCAGCCCTGTCTTCTCACACATAATGTACACACACACAGATGCAGAAGCAGAGTGATGGCGACTGAAACCTCTGAGACAAACCTCCTGTTACATAATGCTACCATTTACTGGAAAAAGTTTGAAATTCCCATTTGGTCTTTTTTCGTGGAATTGAAACATTACGCGGTAATTTGTGTGCTGATTAGGTTTCATGGCCATAATGCCTGTGTAAACTCACTTTGTAGAGGATGTCATGCATTGGCATCAGGGTTGTTTGTCTGATCTGTCATGTTTCTAGCCCTGTCAGACTCTATTGTAGCGATGTCAGCATGTTTGCATTTCTTAGCAATCGCTTTGGTGAAATGTTAATCATAATCAACAGAGATGATGGCTGAAACTCCAAAGAGTTAATCGATGTCAATCGATTAAAATATTTTATCGCGATTAATCGCATGATTGTCCATAGTTAATCGTGATTAGTTGCAAATTAAGGACACATTTTGTATCTAAAATGTACCTTAAAGGGAGGTTCATCGAGTATTTAATACTCTTATCAACATGGGAGTGGACAAATATGCTTGCTTGATGCAAATGTATGTATATATTTATTATTGGAAATCAATTAACAACACAAAACAATGACAGATATTGTCCAGAAACCCTCACAGGTACTGTATTTAGCATAACAAATATGCTCAAATCACAACATTGCAAACTCAAGCCAAACAGGCAACAACAGCTGTCAGTGTGCTGACTTGACTATGACTTGCCCAAAACTGCATGTGATTATCATAAAGTGGGCATGTTTGTAAGACCCATAACACATATCTTGAGGTCAGAGAGGTCAAGGGACCCCTTTGAATATGGCTATAACAGTTTTTCCTTGCCAAAATATAGGTTAAGTTGGGAGCGTTATTTGGCCTCCTTCACGACAAGCTAGTATGACATGGTTGGTACCAGTGAATTCCTTAGGTTCTCTAGTTTCATATGATGCCAGTATCTACACTCTAACTGAGCCTGCTACAACCTAAAAATTACAAGTTGCGTTAATGCGTTCAAGAAATTAGTAGTGTTAAAACTAATTTATGTTAACTCGTTATTATCGCGTTACCTTTAACAGCCCTAGATCCAAATTTTAATCACACATTTTACTTGAAATAGTCAATTCATAATCCCCTCACCTTCCCCGTCTACCCAGCTTCCTGCTGAGCCGAGGTCCTTTGCCTTTGTCATAAACACATCCTATCGTGTTACTCCTGTCGTAAAGTCGGACTCACATTCAGGCCCAAGTCACTCATGCCCAGTTGTCATTTAACACCCATGGTAACCTGAGGTCAACTCCACTTCCGCACAATTGGTTGCATTTGAAGTTACATGAAGTATACATGTGTGTGTGTGTGTGTGTGTGTGTGTGTGTGTGTGCAGTCCGTACAGTAAGTGTATGAGCAGGCGTGTTTGGGTTTGAGTTCATCTCGTGTATATACACTCGAGTAAATCATGTGGAGCCTGGGCTGAGTGCGGTGTTTGTAAGTGTGCAGGAGGGTGGAACAGGAGTGGTTTAAAGGTAATCTCTCATGTCAGCAGTTGTTGAATGGGGAGCCAGAGTTTGAGCTACGTAATGGTTTATATCTAAATAAATATTACAAAATCTCCTTGTATTTCTGTATATAGTCATGTGAGGACCGATAACGTGTTTTTGCTGTTATTGCCTATGACAGAGACAAGTATTATTGATGAGATGGTTCTTTATCAAAATACCAAATCTCTTTGCCATCTTAAAGATCCATGTAAACTAATTGAGAAAGAGTTTTTGGCTAAATTGCTCTGACATGTACAATCCCTTTTCCCTGTCTCTCTTTCTCTCTTCATACAAACACTGGTGTAGAGTGACTGATCGGGTAGTTTATAATGCTGACTGGCTCTCTAGTGTTACCCCCCCCCGCCACCCCCTCCACACACACACACACACACAATCCCTCCCTCATCCCGTGAGGTTGTGTTTCAGTCTGTCGCTTCAATATTTTATGCCCCTTGTAGCGCCAGCGCTAAAACATTTACAGGCCTATTGATCATGTGCCGGTACGAAGGGGCAGCTTCGTGGCAGACCACCCTCCCAAAACCAGACACAAGTCATCAAAAGCGCCGACCCTGGATGTTTATACTATGTCTCCACTTGCTGTAGCATCTGTCTGCGTTACTCAGAGTGCATCTGCACCGCGGCGTGTATGTGTGTAGCTCTAACCTTGGCACGTCAAGTATCAGGATTATTCCCCATCCCTCTGAACTTAACCACTCTGGAAATCATTACCTGGAATTGCTCGTGCTTCAAAGATGCCTCTCACTCCCGGACTCTGACGGCAAATCAACCCTGTTCAGCTCCTCCTGGCTCTGTGTTGTCTGAGCTGATAAAGGAGGAGGTAGATTTGAGGTGTTTGAAGAGCGAGTTTTCTGTCAAGAAAGTTAAGCATCCTTGTTGTGCCCCGAGACTTTGATGGCAGGAAAACTTACGCTTAAATTCAAAATCCTCTGATAACATCAAAGTTGTGTTGCATTACTCATTTCGTATCTCATTCCTTCACTTTTGAGCCCCAAGCTGAGGGAGGCCCTTTTGATTTGAAAGTTTTGAAAACTGTAAGGTCCTCAAACAACCTTCTAGCTCCTCTGAATAAACAACTGACGAGTCCAAGAACATCCCACGCAGTGAGAAGATGTTGTATATTGTGCTGTGCATTATCAACAGAGCAATCAAAGTATTTTCCCCAAAGGGATATGGAGCTCGTAGAGAGGTAGGGGATGCAAGCAAACACCAGGTTGGTTTATATTATCTACTACCTCCACTGTGTCCTTAACAAGATGAAGAGGGAACAAAGGAGAGAAAACAGCTGCATTGATCGGGAGGGAAAGATTCATTCAGGCCCTGAATGGAGAAGCCAATATTTGTTGCTAATAGTATTGAAATACATATTTGTTGTAGTACGAAAGGCCAGTTAAATGTGTTTTCTATTGTACAAAAAACCCTTAAATGAATCATACACACAAATTTCCTGTTTGTGTTTGTGGCACAACGAGGTAAAAAAACAACCAAAGGAAATGTAATATATTTGCTAATAATGTCTGACCCACTTCTCTCCCTTGGCTTCTGTGTCTCTGTGTGACATCATGTTGCCATAGTAACAAACAAGGAGACAACCACCTCAGGGGGTTGACCATAATTGAAACATCATTTTTTTTAACACAATTAGCCTCATTACAGCATGAAACAAACTGTAAACAAGATGCGCAAGAAAAGCGCACACGCAGACACGCTGACGTACATTAACCTCGTAGTCTCCTTCCGAACTGGTCGCACTTGCGGCCAGCTGTTTGATTAAGGCTGTATGAGGAATCCAGATGTGTTCTCCAGTGAGTCGGCTCCCATAATGAACCAATGAAACCTATTTCGTCTCAGCCTCTGTCTGTGGAGCTTTTCTTCTTTATTATTTCACAGAGCTTTGGTCATGGCTGGTCGAGATTGGTTTTCCTACCTAATCCCTGACGCCTTGTACAGTCTGGCTGTCACCGTCGGGCGCTCACTTGTACGCATACATTTGTACATTTGCACTGCACACACACACACACAGTTTGTCTGTCGCTGTGTGTAGCATGCTAAAATCCCATTTAATCATGTTCAGATTGACAAGCATTCTTTTTGTCCTTGTCCATAATGAGGTTTGTCATGTGAATAAAAATGGCAGAACTGTTGGAGCAAAGGAGAGCCAGAGAGAAAGACACACAAAGAGAACACGCTCAGTGCAGCTAAACATTGGTTTGCTTGAAGCTACACATGCTGAGTATGCCAGTTGTATGTCTGTCTCTCTGTCTGTGTGAGAGAATTTGTGCATATCTTAGATGTGCAAATCAATGCTTTGCAACATGGAGACGTGACTGTAAGAGAAAAAAACACGTCACCAATCGTTTTATGTGCGTAACAGGAGGGATGAGAGGAGGAGGAGGGCTGTGTCGAAGAGCAGAGCAGGGGGAGTGATGTGCGTGATGCTCCCGGGGTGATACTGTAAAAAGGTCTAATTGAATCTGTGGAGGAGAGGTGTGAAATGCGTGTCAGCAAACTGTAGCGATTGTTGAGGCAGACCAGAATAACTGCCAGGTTGTCACCCTGAATATGGAGGTTTTAAAAAAAGAGTGAACAAAGACATAATTGTTTGTCTGCATGTGTGCGTCTAAGAATTATCACATGGTGTGAGAAAATGAGGAATCCAATTTTGTCAGACCTCCTCATCACCAGGTTCCCTGAATTATTAGCAAAGCCAAAGTCTACCAAATATCTGCAGCAACAGTTTGCTTCACTATCACTGTTCAGTAATGTATACTACCCAGACACAGATCATTTGAAAAACATATCATTTCTAATAGCTCAGTAGTTTATAATGAAATAGAGCAACAACAATTAATCGATTAGTTGTCCTTGAATTAATCGCCAAAAATTTTGATAATTGATCAATTGTTTTGAGTAATTTCAAAATTCTCTGATTTCAGCATCTTAAATGTGAATATTTTCTGATTTCTTTAGTCCTCTGACAATAAACTCTTTGAGTTGTGGACAAAACAAGACATTTGAGGACGTCATCTTGGGCTTTGATCGACATTTTTCACCATTTCCTGACATTTTATTGACCAAACAACAATAGTCGACAGATTAATCGACAATAAAACTAATTGTTAGTTGCAGCCCAAAAATGAAAGTTTTTTTTATTTTGTATTTTTTATGTGATTCATACTTTGTCAGAGCTTCATAGTGCTTTAAACTGTGTCCCTGTGGTGATAAACTCATTGTTGGCCTTGTTTACAGTATTGGTATGTGAAGCTATGACCTCAGTGTTTCCACCTTCTAACATTACAAAGCAAGAGGGACGTCGATTAATAGCTCTGTCGTAGCTGTTGTGGCAGCAGATTGTTCTCATTCCTTCATCAATCATACGTCTAAAAGAAAATGACAGACTTTGTAGATGTGTATTCACATGCAGTCATTGACGGATATATCACTTATGTTTAGAAAGAGTGTGTGTGTGGTTTTGTGTGGTGTCTCCATGTGCATTCTTCGTGTGATTTCTGCATAGAAGTCCAGTTCCTGAGCATATCGTTCCAGGCAGAACTTCCGTTTTCTATCCTAACAATAGTGGCACCTTCCTGGTTTATCGCATCATTTCCTGTCTCGGTTCTAATACCGTCTCACACCACAGCGTCCGCTGGAAGAGAGATTGGAAATCCACCCCTAACCCACCCAAGTAATCAAGGACAGGGTAAAAGTTGAAAGAGCAGGCAAAGCTAATGTAATTTTATGAATTCAGTGATTTTATACACCATAAATCGGCTGCTCTGTTTCCTCAATAAACTCTAGGAAAACATGAACTCATGTCCTTGTTCCCATTACATCCAGCCCTAGGAGCGTATCTGGTCATCGTCATGGTGGTCACCATAAAATTCAAATGTTACACTTATTCTGCAATAATTTCCCCTGCATCTCTCACATTTAAATGGTGAGTAGCGATGTCGAATTGCATCATAATTCAGTGATCTAGGTCAGCTATTTATGGAAAACTAATAAATAGGGAGAAGATAACATGCATCTGTTCTTTTTTAAAGACAAATGTAGGTGTTGCATGCAGGTACAGATGTTTAAATGTGATGTGTTTCACAGGATTGTAAGATTTGTTACAATAAAATAAAAGAATAAAATGTCAATATTAAAATTGCCTATACTTATTAAACTTACTAGCCCCTGCAAGCTGTAAAACCAACACTGATCATAGATGTGCTTGCTTACGTATGTGTGTGTGTCATGGATGTATTAAGAGAACTGGATACAGTGTTGGAGGCGGGCTCCCGTTCATTCCTATGAGAGTTGCTCAGTGGCGCATGATGCCAAAATGGCTCGATTGCCGAGTGATAATTTACCCGGATCAACCGGCGATCTTTCGCATCCATTGGGCCCATAGAGCAGGCGCAGTACCGTTTCCTTTAACTCTGCCTCCCAGGCCTTGCTCCAGCCGTGGTCCATGAACGAAGGAGGGGAAATAACTCTGGATTTGGCTAATAGGACATAATGATTTAAATAAGGGCTAGTCAAGTGTTCATACTGGGATATACCTAAAAAGTTAAAGAGTTACAGTAAGGGTGTCTCTTTCCCAATGTAAGTCTATGGGAAAAAGTATTTTGGGCCCAATGGCATCACGTGACTGACACGGAAGTTGTAGTTCCGCCGTTTGGCCACAACAAAAATTTGCTTCACAGCCTGGCGCTCTTCCTGGGAGCTTGGTGTGTGTGTGTGTGTGCAGAAGAGGGATCTCAAGAAGCTTTCACAGGGATTATCAGCCATCTTTACTTTTTCATGGATCAAGGGGCCACCGCTCGGGTGGTCCAGTGCGTCCAGAAGAACGCATGAATCTTCTTGTCCAACTCTTAACAGCTTCCTTCTCTCTCTCTCTCTCTCTCTCTCTCTCTCTCTCTCTCTCTCTCTCTCTCTCTCTCATCTATGGTTTTATTTCAAAGCCCATGTAAGGCAAGCATTTCAGGAATACTCAACAATGACAAAACCACGGCGCTCTACTTAGCTGTGTTTCTTCATTGTTGAATCAAGTCATGCCAGTAAGGCTGAATCCCTCTGTAGGGTTTGAGTGGGAAGTCGCCTGATACACCTGGCCCAGAGCCTTGTTTACAACAGCTGCGGAGTGTGACGAAGGCTGCAAAGACTATGGGACGTGATGCAGGCAGATCAAAACGGGACAGGCCGGACTAACACACTGCTGCATCCAGCACTTACTCCCATGCCAGGGATGTGGAGCAAACTGAACCCAGGGGTGATGACAAGGATTTACATGTTGAGCATGAATGGCTTATTGTTGCCTTTAACTTTCTGTTTGTCATACGTTTCATCTTGCCTGGAGACACCGTCTAATGAAAACATTCTTGTAGTGCCATGTAGCACACTGATTGTGTTTAATCTTCTTCAGCTTCCATCATATGCAATCATAAAGTTTGGCATAATGTTAAAAAAATTACTTCATTGTATTTAGTGCATGGGCTCGTCAGAATCAAGAGAAGGGCCTGATACCAAAACGGCTCATACAGTATGCCAAAAAGTAGATTCAATTTGGCTGTTTCTATAATACTATACAATATGACAGTTTAGTAAGAAATGTCCTTGAAGATTTCTTGACTTTAATGATGACTCAACTCCAATTTAAAGGTATAATCCACCCAGAAACAGGATATACATTCTGCTGTTGCACTGATTGTGGACAGAGAATTCAATATCTACAACAATCTGTCTGCTAAAGAGTCAATTAGAGCATAACGACTTGAATTGAGGATGTCATCAGGTGACACTTTTTTGTGTCCATTGGCGCTGAAATAGTGACTCATAGTGTGTTTCTTTTTTTGTTTAAGAAAATGCATTTTCCTTACAGCTGTGACACATTTTCCTCATATTCCATTAAAACCAGTGCGGTCTTGCGGCCCTAGCAATCTTTCCATTATTCGCAATAATATTAGTCATACATTTGTGAGAAATGGTAAAAGTATGTTCAAATGGCGGATATTATGGTTGCAATAGAACTGTTTAAAGGGATATTTCGGGTGTTTTGAAGTGGTACTTATCCATAATCGGTGGATTACTTGAAGTAGATGATGGTTGGTACAACCCCAATTTGGAGAAGCAGACAGGAGATACTGCACAGAAGCAAAGCAATGTACTGCTGTGTACGGGGAAAAATAAGCATCACCTAAAAAAAATCAATATCAGTTAAAGTGTCTGCTATATTAAGAACATTTCTGGCGGTTTACCTTGCCATGATACAGCTATACAGTCTATGTTTCCGTATCTATGCTCTCACCAAAGCCACCAGACTCCATTGAAAAAACTGTAATTTTACCTTGCAGATCACGGGGCTTGCTGCTCTATATCTGCCTCAATTGGTTAGTTTGTTTGTGTTATTGTGTGACTTTGGTGAATCTGAACTAACCAAAGTAACACAATAACACAAAAAACTAACCAATGGAGGCAGCTGTAGACCAGCAACCGCGTGTTCTGCAAGGTAAAATTACTATTTTTTTCAATAGAGTCTGGTTGTTTTGGCGAGAGCATGAATAACAGCTTACTAACCGGCGAAAATATTATATATATATATATATATATATATATATATATATATATATATATATATATATAGCGTACACTTAAACTGATATTGATTTTTTTAGGTGAGCCTTTCTTTTAGGTGACTAAAATACATTTTTCTGTCAGCCCCGTCCACAGCACTGTATTGCTTTGGTTCCGTGCGGTAACGTCATATACTGTAGATAATACACTGATTATGGATAAGTACCTCATATAACTCCACGTCTAAACACCCAAACTATCCCTTTAAGTACATATCCTTCTTTGCCATTTCACTGTTCACAGTCCTGCAAGGAGAGAGAGAAGTCAACTGTTTTAGTCTGTATAAATGTGCTGCCTTATGAGACGGCCCAATCAGAGATGATGATGATGATTTAAGCAAAGTAATCAACTGCATCTGTGTGTGCGTGCGGCTCCACTCAGCCTTTCTTCATTCTTTGTTTTCTGAACCTGACACTGCTCATTTCGCTGTTCTGGCGAAACACTGAGCGAGGGGAAACACAGTATCTACTGATGGAGCCAGCTCTATAATGGAAGGCGCATTGCAGCTGGCGATCTGCTGTTGTAAGCCTAAATATGAGTTGCCCATATGCATTATGCTGATGGAAAGATCAGATTTTGCTTTTATTGTTTTGTACAGAAAATTGTTCTGACGTGTGTAAGTTTGGTCCATTTTAGAAGTCTGTGTGTGTCTTTGTGATCATGTTTGATCTTACTGTACACACTGTAACCTGGATCTGTTTGTATCCTTATCCTTTGTTCATCATGTGTGCGCAGGCCTGTGTGCGTACTGTAGTCACAGCTTGTGTAGCTCTGTGCCAGTATGTGCCACAGTGAGAGCTGGAGATTAGCGAGAGCATCAAAGCGGCGAATCAGTGAAGCAGTGTTAGAGCAGTGCCGGAGTTTATTGCCCCCCTAGCCTTCTGTCATCGGCCACACCTAGCGGAGAACAAAGGGAGCGGAGGCTGGCACTGACTGGAGTATGGAGAGAATGAGGGAAGAGAGTGGGAAGCAAAAGACAAAAGAGGGAAAAACAAAAACACTTGGGATAAAACGACCTGGCAGGGATCGGAATGAGAAGGGAATGAAGGCTTATTACAGGGTTTTTCCTGCCTTGAAAGGTTTTTTTGGCTGTTCTTTTGTCCATCACAGCCAGATGATGTCACATGTACATTTTCATAATAGTAATGGCATCAGCTGCACCAGTGTGCTTCAATAAGGTAAATCCGAGACATTTCATAACCTTATTAATGTAATATAGATTGACGTATAAGGCCAATGTCACCATTATAATAAAATAAAAGGCTCAAATGGTTAAAGGCTTTCAAAATTTTAGCCCTGAGCAGCAACAACTGTAATACTGGAGCTACTGCAGAATGTTTATCTAACCAGAATTATGTGAAGAAGACATCAAAATGTGGAAAAGCCTGAACAAAACTGAACATTTCCATCTGTTCATCACTGAAATCCATTGTTTACAGTATGTGTGTGTGCGGTGCATGTGTGTGTTTTTCTCTTTTTGGAACAGCAGGAGTTGGAGTCAATTTTGGTTTGTGGTCCATTTACAAAACCACATCACCATCTTCGTTTCCACTGTCAGAGCTGGCTGCAGTTCAGAAACATAACACGCTTTAATGTTTGGATTAAGATTAAGGTACACACACAAGTTCACAAAACGTCAATGGCGCTCTTGCGTGTGTTTTCTGGGACGACAATGACACGGAAGTTGGGTTTCCAGCAGTGTGGTGCCACAGCTGCTGAATGAATGTACAGCAGAGGAAACACAGTGCACCCCTAAAGTAACTAAAAAGAAAATAAAAATCAACCAGAAATATTTTTGGGTTCACTTCCTCGGTCAAAACCAAAATAAGAGTGGACTGTAGCAAAAAAACATCCAGAAATGTATGCGACACACCCTGTCTGTGAAGTAACGGACAGTGAACCGTAACCAAAACTGAAAACAGAAAACAGAAATACCAATCAAAAGAAGATAGAAACAGAGGGATTCCAGGGCTCCAGAGCAGCGCTGATTAAATATGAATTTAAATTTCTGTTACTGTAATGCCTATTTCTTGGATTTTGGTGTGTGTGTGTGATACTGTACATTTAAGAACATTAGACAACTTTACTGCTAATTTCTTCTTGCCAACAGCTGATCTGCTCTGAGCTCCGTCACTCTCTCTGTCGCTTGACCAAACACTTGCTACTCGCACATTGTGCTATACGCTTGGCATTTTACAAGTTGTTTTCTTCATCTACTCTCGTTTGCAATGCAACACAGGGGTGTAACATGGGCCCTCCACTTCCGACGCCCTTCTGAACCAACATCTTTGACAGAGATGGTCTCATCTGATTAAAAAAAAACATTGATCTGCACCTTTAATACTGTTTACAATCATTTGCATAATTACCAATGTGTATGGGAACTGACATAAAAGGTAATGCTTATAATGTATTATTGCGGCGCTAAAAGGCACGGTGAAAAATTTTGGGTGCACCTAGATTATGTGCTGGTGTACCTAAATGAAAAAGTTAGGCGCACCAGTACATTCAATGTAAAAATTTAGTCTGGAGCCCTGACTACATTGGATTCAAATTCCAAAATAGAGATGAAAAGTGGAAATGGGAAATCTAATCATTGCAGTCAAACAGGCAATCACCCCGGGCTTTACAGGTTTTACTCTCAGCAAAGATTATTGCACATGTGGCCTTAAAAGCTCAAGCCAGTGTGGACAAATTGTCAATAAAAACGGAGTCAGGAGGGTAGAGACAGAGAGAGGAGATGAGATTGAGGTGACAAGGATCGAAAAAGGTCTCAAAGAGGAAGAGGAGGAAGTGATAAGAGATATAAAAAAGGAAGCAGTTTTAAAGGGAAATACCCTGTCAGTGCAGAGATGGGCCAACAAGGGCAACGTTTTAGTTGGCCCCCACACACAAGGCGCCATTGTGCGTCAATCTTGCTTACTGGGTTTGACAGGCCTGTTTTTACGTGCCCCTCTGGGAGCAATGTGTTTGAAAAACGTACATTTTGTTTCTACATCGTCCAAGAAGGCTGCTGTCTTTTCCTCGAGTGCAACCGCCTTTCATGCTTCACTCACAATAGACACAGGAGGGATGTTTACCTTTTTGTCACATGGAGGCAAATCTCCGCAGCATGCTGGAGGTTTGCTACCAAGTGGAACATCTGCTCGCTCCACTCGTGTTTTTCTTTGTAATCGGCATAAGAAATAAAAAAAAAAAAACACTGTTGAATATGGTGTCAAAACAGAGTGATGCATATTCACTCTCATGCATGTTTTAGTATGCATATGAGTAAGCGCTTCATTGTGTGTGTATGTCAAGGCAGTGAAGTTAATCCATAGGGGGCCCAGCAGTGTGCAGAGTCAACACAGTGTCTGTAATGAAAGAGAAAACCAATACGATTTTAAAGACAACAGGGACCTCCTTTTCCTCTCCCTCCCCCCAAGCTCTGTTTATTCCTCCGTCATTTTCATCCCTCTATCTTTCCCTTTCTGCCGTTGTATCTCATCCCACTTTTGTTTTTGCAGTTGTATCAGTTGTCCCTCTCTCATTCTCCTCTGTAAGTGCTGAGCCGAGCTAAATGTGACCCTGGTGATGGCAAAGCGTTCCTTGCTGGCTAAGGTGCGATGCTGCCATCTGAGCTGAGAAAAGGGGGGAGTTTAGGGGGTGAGAAAAACACCACCATGTGGATGCCTCTTGGAGGTCAAGTAAATACATTAAAGGGTAAGCAAACAGAGAGGAAGCGTGGGCAGAAGCTGTTTTTGGCAGCGACACGTGAAAGTGGGGGTTGGGGAAGGGATGCAAATCTGTCATAGCAGGTGCACGTTGAAAGAAATGCTGCATTAGGGGTTTAGTTACAGAGGAAAAGTACGCCTATTTTTACTTAATAACATGTGTTTTAATGACTTTAACCTCTTTGAAATACAGTTTACTGCGTCTTTAGATCTCCGCCCTCCCTTCATCCTACACTCTGCCCCCGTTCTCCTCCCATTTCTGAAACCCAAATCCACTCAAACGTGGCTTTGATCTGGGTAATAATCTGTGCCACCACCCCCTCCCCAGTCCAATGCCCCCCTCTCACCCCGCTCTCCCAGGCAGCCTTGATGTGACCGGCCATGTGATAGCTGGGACCCCATCATTTCCCATTACCGCGTGGCTTAGTGCATCTTAGTCAGCGCCTCCTACCTGGAACCCCTCGGCTTACTGTGTTGGAGGTCTGTTTACCCCGTGACTTCAAGATAATCTCCCCTCTAACTCCCAACTAAACCTCTCAACCTTCATCGCCTGTCCTCCCCCCTCCTTTATGGGTGAAAACGATGCCAAAATAGACAAGAAGAGTCACAGAAATGCAATTCACTATCACTTCAAATGAAACCATAAATGTGAAGTGTTAATTCTCCTCTATTCTCTTTGACTTTCTGTCCATCCCCTCTGCTTTGTCTTCCTAAACCCTCTGCTACACATCTCCAAAACACCACATTAGTTCAGCTCCCTCTCTCCCTCCCTCGCTATCCACTCTTTCCTCACGCACACTTCTTCTTATCCTAACAATTTCCACTCCTCCCGACGCATATGTACCGGACACTTTCACCTCATCTCTCAGTATCAAACCCATTAGTGGGATCTCTCTTTCATCCCTTTTCAGTCCGGACTTCTGTTTACACCTCCTTCTTTCTTGCTCTCTCTGTGGGAAGGCAATGACAGGTGCATCGTGATTTACACAGCAGAGTGCAGCTGATCACATCCACTGAGATGTGGACTGCAAGACATTGTGAACTTTAACCATTTTCTGCATTTTTTAAAGGATAACTTTGGTATTTTTCAACCATATTTTCCCATGTTTTTTATGTCTAAGTGACTAATGTTGACAACGATTTTTGAAATTGGTCATGGGTCGTGTCTAGAAGGTAACCCAAAAATTACGAATTCTGGCATAAACTTGCAAAAACTCTCATGAGACTTGCTGCCTGACGACCTATCCTAACCTTAACTATTTGGGATCAATGCCTAACCATCTCGTAAGAGTTTCCCAACACGTGGGTTACCCTCTAGACACGACTGTATGAGGAGTACGCTGCAGCCGGCAGCCGCTACCACGGGCTGTAATGTAATCATTTGGGGCAACTTGGCATCATCATTTTGCGTCCACTAAAAGTGTTTTGTTTTTTGCCACTGACAGGCTCAGATAGTTAATATAAGTGTCTGACAACATTATAAAAATGACCCTACAGAGAAATAAAACCTTTTTTCTTACCTTTCCCTTGATATGGTTTGTTAGGACAATGGTGGAAACGTGAGTGAAAGTGGAGAGAGGAGTGCCACGGGACAGCGGTGTTGTCAGAGTTTGGTGTATTGGAGTACAGAAAGCGTAGCTTAGTGTTATCTAAAAGATTTTCAGTGTCATGGCTGAATATTTAGATGATTTCGACAATGTGGAGGCGATGCGAGGTTTCAGGACGAGACTTCTCTGAGCGAGACACACAATAACAAACAGACCTTGTGAAGTGAAAGGTAAAGAAAAAACATTTTATTGCTCTGTAATGTTGTCTATAATGTAGTCAGACACTTATAATAACAATAAAAGCCTGTCAGAGGCAAAAACAAGCACTTTTAGTGGACGTAAAATGATGGTACCAGGTTGCCCCAAAGGATTATATTACAGCATGTTTAGCGGCTGGCGGCTGCAGCGTTCTCCCTCAATACTGGACCAATTTAAAAAAAAATTGTCCCCATTAGTCACTTAGACACAAAAACATGGGAAAATAGGGTTGAAAAATACCAAAGTCATCCTTTAAGCAGTGTGAGAGCATCAACTGTGAATGTAAATTAGCTAAAACTTTGTGCATGAGGTAATCAGTGCAGCCCTTTTCCCTTCTTTGCTGTAATGACGTCAGAGACGCCGTGATAATGATTCAGCACAATGAGCGAAAGCAGCGGAGATACAGATAGCAGGAAAGATGGAGTGATGAAGATAGAAAAGGCCCCTCAATTAATCAGAGTCACTGGAGTCTCATTATTTCTTTGTTTGAAGCCTAAGTCTCTCTATGTGGAGGCTATTCAGCTTTAAATTAATCCTCATTCCACTTTATCTCTGCCTCTTCGCCTCTGTTCAAGCAATTAAGATTTTCACTTTCCCAGCACTCAGATAAAGCAACTGTCTAAGCATTCAACATTCCTTTGAATACCTGTGGTGTGCTTTCATAGTTTTTTTATTGGAGACAATGGAGCAATATGTGGCTCGGGCCTTCTCTGCCCAGTTCATGTCTGCACTGTTTGTGTTTTGTAGCTACTACTGTGCTGTACAGTGCTGTACAGTGCTTGCAGTGGGTCTTTCTGTGTTGAGAAGTCATTTCCCAGGGAGCTGACTGATGAAGTGCGGACGTGCAGCTGATTTAAGACTTCTTTCCACACGTCTGTAGGTGTGCAACGCTATAACCCCCTTCTCCCTCTTCTTTTTTTCTCTCTCTCACATTCTCTCTCTCTCGCTTTCCCCTTTTCTTCATCCCCGCCTGATTCGCTCCCTGCAGGAGTTGGCTGTGTCTCTGACCCCAGGGCTGCATCATGCCTAGCCAACCTGTTTTTCTTGGAAATTCCAGTTGGCTGAGCTAGCCGTGGAGGATGGGATGATAATGGGGAGGCGGGCTGCGCACATGTGTTGTACCTCTGTGCGCGTGAATGTATCTTTAATGGGTGCTCTATATCAATGACAACCTATTTTGCCAAGTGTGTTTTGGGGTTTTTATGAGGCCTCCGGTGCTCTCTTTAATCTGATAGGTTCCCCGCTGTTTGGCTGTCCATGCGGACCGTCTTTTGTTTGCACTGAAATCAGAGAAACAAATGAGAAAAGTTGCCGAAACCCAAAGGAGCAATTAGCTTCAATCCTCTCTCAACAAGCTGATGAGAGCAGATGAAAAGCGTGAGGAAGACCGAAATGAAGGAAAAAACAACAGAGAAAGACAAAGAGGATTTAAGCAGCTAAAGCAGCGTCAGACAGAACGGTTTATCCCGAGAATAACTTGGCTGCCTCTTCTAAGCACGGTCAAAATTCTGGGTTCGCTCCCACACGAACTTTGATTTAACAGGTGCTTTAGGAATCAAGACTGTGTTTCCCGCCACTTCCTCATATTCACCTCACAGGAAATTAATTTAACAAGGATAAGCTTGTTTTTCACCCCCTCAGGCTGTGTATGAATATGAAATCGCAGTGTCTAATATCGTCCTACACAAATACACATGGAGGCTTTTTATGTCTCTGTGGGTCAATTAAGCAGAATTTAGTTATACTGTAGGCGTCAGTGTGTGTGTGTGTGTGTGTGTGTGTGTGCAGAGCAGACAACAGTTTGGCTCCTGAACCTTCAGCAGAATAAAGTTAATCAATAGAATTCATTAAGAAGTAATTGCTTTGACTGCAAGCTGACCATTCAGCAGTTTAAGTGTCAGTATGAGTGCATACTGTGCATGTGTGTGGGTGTGTGTGTGTGGGGGAGGGGTGGGGGTAATGAGAGTTATGTGTTTTAACAGTAACTGGCGGTCTTTAAATCACCAACACACACACCATGTGCAGCATCTGGAGTTCGTGACCTTCAGGGTCTTGCATGCGACCCGAGTAGTTTAACCTCCTCCACATTAAATTTGCTAACTGTGTTTAGTTTCATCTTGCCGTCGACCCCATTCATAATGAGCATTAACGTAGACAGAAGAACCTCTATGTATTTGTCTCAACGGTCACCGGGCAGGTGACCCATCCCTGACTCTGGCTGTGGTTCAGTCCCGGGTCAACGAGAGGCTAATCCAGTTATCGTCGCTGCCATTTACTCCTAACAGCACAATCAACTTATAGCTCCATTGTCAGTCTGACGTCCAATATTAGCAGCCGTTAATCTTTACTGCTTGTTGTTTGACCCTTGTCATGCACATGACTACAGGAAAATGCACAAGGTTAAGGGCATGTACAGTAACGTACCTCCTGAACTGAAACGATCAGATAGGCATGAATGCACATGAGTTTTGGTTAAACAACATTACTGTTAGTTGGTTAAGATCGCAACAGATGTCTGCACTCACAAGATTAACATCTGGAAGCAATGAGGCATCAACAACAGACAACAGCAGGCAATTTCAATGTTTATATTGTGCAGAGAACATTTTTACTAATGATGTCAAATGGAGATGGACATTATTAGTCCTGGAAAGTGAGATATTCTACTGACTTGATCTGAGTATGGATTGGATTATGTAGAGCTGAATACGCAAGGCTGTTTGACTTAATTCAAGTAAATGTCACTTGCTTTGTCTTATCTTATTTAGCAATTTTATCTTATTTGGAATTTTGTTTAGTTAGATACAAGGGATATAGCCTCTAGGCTTTATCACTCATTTTACTCTAGGGTATATTCTCAATTTGGTCTTGGGACAAAAAATAACAAATGTATTAACTAATTGTTAATTACTTAATTAAATAGTTAATTTCTAACTTTTGTTTTACATTAATGGGCAACCTCCGGGTCTGAAAAGTGAAGCAATGCTAAAGTGCCTTAAACTTGCATTCTTTCTAATAGCCAGCAGGGGGCGATTGCTCTGGTTGCAAAAAGAAGTCTGATTGTATAGAAGTCTATGAGAAAATGAGCCTACTTCTCACTTGATTTATTACCTCAGTAAACATTGTAAACATGAGTTAATGGTCTCAATCACTAGTTTCAAGTCTTCTTCAATACAGCATGATGTGCATTTAGTAAATTATGGTCCCATTTAGAGTCAAATAGACCATAAAGCAGGGGATGCCTTAGGGGGTGGCTACCTTGTGATTGACAGGTTGCTACCACGGCTTTGTCCCATTTTTTGTCTTAGAATTTTAACCCTTTCAGAGTGTGTTTTCAGTGTATATGAAATTTATTTGTTAATTGGTCGCCTAACAATATCTTATTCAGCGTTTGGTTGTACTTACCTCCACCTTCTGCTGTCACTTCTGGTTGCAAAAAAACAAGATGGTGACGGCCAAAATGCTGAACTCAAGGCTTCAAAACCGTCTACAAACCAATGGGGTCACATCACAGTGACTTAGTCCACTTCTTATATTCAGTATGTGTTACGCATACATTCATATTTTCATAAATATTACCCCCTTCTCTGATGATGAAAATAGCACATATTGTAGCACAGTGTTAACCTGGGGGGGAAATGGAGGGTAGGTGCTACGCTTCTGCGACGATGCCATCGGCCGGGACGGCGTTATCAGCATATGAGAGCAGTGCAGAGCAACAGCCCGTGAACTAGCCATGCAGTGGAGCACGCTCCCATCCACTAACATCCACTAAAAAGCACACGCGACCGGCCCGGCTACGATTACAACACACACAGAGGGAAAGCGACTTCATTCTCTGCTCAGGTAGACATTACTCCTCTATATCTTTACATAGCAAATAGTTGTTTGCTGCTATATTAATGCTCTGGATATCGTATAGAGAACCTTTAAATTTGAACAGGCAGTTTTGCAGTGCAGGAACAGAGAGAGAGTGAGCTATAACAGAGGCTGTCATACACAGGTCTGTTAGTGGTTTACCTCTTTATCCTGACCTGAGTGTCACCCTTGTTGAAGACAGTCACTTTTATAATGCTATATAGTGTATATTCTCACTGGAGATGTGACTGCTTTGATACACAGACACTATAGGATTACAGATCCACTCCGTTATATGTTTTACTTTACTGTTTGAAATGTACAGACTCGGTATGAAACACACACACACACTTTGCTTTGGAGCCGCTGTGCCTCTTTGCAGTCAACAACTATCAGTGTAACTTAACGCCAGATGTCAGCTCAAAGCTCAGGGGGTTGCTCCTGCTATCTTTTACTATTGTCACTTCCCTGAAGTGGAGGTCGCTAACTGCCTGACCTCAGGTAGAACAAGGGGAAAGAGGGAGCGACGTGGAGAAAGTACAGATATAGACGTGGGATTCAGGTGCAAAAAGCAGAGATAGAGAAAGATGAAAGAAAATGCAGCACAAACACACAGCTGGTTGAATCCTGTTCTGTGTGCTGATCTGCCATTCTTCAGAAACAACCCCCAAAAAACAAGTGAGATCAACCCAGCTGAAGCCTGGAATGTCACATCACGCAGGGTTTTGATTGCCTCAAGGCTGCCACGCTTTTCTCTCTTGTACAAAGTTAACAGGTGTTGCTTTCTCCTGTTTTGACAGTGACACATTCATGCAGCGTTAGGGGGGACCTGTTACACACACAAACACACACACTTGTCTCAAGGGGTCAAGGAAACCAAGGCACAGCTGGAAGTTCACCTTTGACCCTTAAGACTCACATTGATTTGTAATGACCCTCATCCCTGAAACTAATATTGTCAGATGTCTGTTTGTATGACCATTTCTGGAGGACAGAAAAAGGTGGTTTAGTCTGTCCCCAATAAAGCCTAGCTTACTCATAATGATAAACACACTCTGCCTTATTAGTGCAAACCTCCCACATAGCCGCGTGTTGGTTTACAGATCGAGAAATAAAATGACACCGAAACGTAAATGTTTAGATGGAGAAAATCAGGCTTCAACTAGCTTGGAAGCTCCACAGAGGGGGACTTGTTTTCCATCAGATTTACTTTATAAGGCTGTGATTTAGTTTGAATTGGAAACATGTCAGTGTAGAATCCTTTAACTCAAGTTTGGCTAGATTTATAGTATTCTCAGCCCCCTAGGCAGAGAAAGTAATAGATAAATAATGTAATAAGACTTTGAGTTAAAGGCTTCCATCTGGCAACGTACGACAATGCCCCAACCGAGGCAGTGCCGTAGGCGTAAGACACAGGGAGTCACTGCGGCAGTGACAAATGATTTTTGGAGTTTACCTCTGTGTTTGAGGTCAGCCATTTTTATCTGCCATGTTTTGAGCTTTTGGTGGAGAGCGGGGAGTTTCTTTTCAGTGAGTCGTGTTGATGCTCCCAGCTCAAACAAGACTGCACCTCACAAGAAAAATGTCTAGTGGCCACAGTAAATTGATACATCCTAAAATTCTTAAGTTGCTTTCACGTTTTACACGTTTTTTTTTTTTTTTTTACCTTTATTTAACCAGGCAAGTCATTAAAAACAAATTCTTATTCATGATTTTATGTTTCACATTAGAGAAAACTCTTTAAATATGTAAACCAACACCTCCAATAACAAATTTCATTAGTTTCTACTTACAATTTGCTTGGAATAATTCATTTGGATATCATATGTAAACAATATGACATCACTAAAAGTCCAAAGATTTTAATATTGAACTTTTACCCAGCCCCAATTAGGATATCCAGATGGTACTGCACCAAATGTACCAGCCACAACCAAAATCCTGCGTTATTTGGCTGGAGTCTGGTGTTAATTAACTCCATTGTCCTTAGTTTTACAGCTCACTATTGACACAATGACTGAAGATGAATGATGAAACTGTCCCATGGCCTCAGGGATCACGTCCAGGAAGCATGACTAAATGGGCGGAGGGCTACAGAGGCTTAGAAACACTATTTTGGTTTAGTGGAGCAAAGCTGTGCAATCAACAGGGATAAGCCTGAGCCTTTGTCTAGCATGTTGAGAAGATATTGTGTGTGTGTGTGTGTCTCTATTTGCGTATCAGTTTGAACCATGTTATTGAGAGGGCAGGAGTTTTGCCGTTGGCCCCAAATTTGAATAATTAATTAATTAGTTTAGTGATGTAAAACATCAGCTTTATTAGAAAAAATGATGAAGAATGTAAACATGAAGATAACATTTACATAACACACGATTTATAACCAGTTCAAAGCCAACATATTTGAAACATTTCTATCTCCGCTTTGATAAGATTTTGAATTCTTGCTGATGACAGAATCTTCTTTAGAAAATTTGAGATCTCTGGAGAAAGATGACATTGACTTTCTCCACTCCTTCAGCAGCTGTCTTCCTGATAGATTGTTCAAATCACACCTATTGATCTCCCTTTCTCTGTGCTTTTTGCTCTCACAGATGGACTAATCAATACCCATAATCAGATTGTGTCACTGTGTCTGCCCACAAAACACACCCACACACGTAGATTGGGTATCATAAACACAACATTTGCCAATTTGTAAAGCCCAAGAGTAGATAGATGGAGTCTTGTGCTTCAGTATGAACCATCTTCTTGCCTCTTATACTATACCCTTGACATGCTTTGAACATAAAACACAATAACCATCAACAAGATGCTCACACTCAAATTCCAAGTGCCCGCTCCCAATGATATACTCTTAACCGTAGAGTCCCACACGCCCGTCAAAGAGTAAATAAAATCCTGCGGTGTCCATGTGGAGGAAAAAAAACAAAACAGATTCCACACTCTCTCTGTCTTTTTGTCATGTTTTTTATTGGATAAACCACCGAAATGCCCACATTTTTTTATATATACACACACAGATGTCTGCTCCCATTCTGGGAGAAATGCAGCAGCAGAAACACAGATGCATCCTGCTAAATACATACTGGTTAGAGAGGATCCGAAATTACCCAGAGCGGTTGTCCCAGAGGCAACTGTGGGCCACTCACTCTCAATCATTCATCCACTCACAGTTGAGACAGTCTTAGACAGCCGTCCAACTCCAGTCCGTCTTTGTGCTCTCTTTCACTCCTTAATTACTGTTTTCTTTTCATCTCTGGAGCTAAATTACAACTGGAAGACAATAAGTGATAATCATAGCTCACTTTATATTACAGACCTCTCACCGTGTAAATCAAAGATGATAGCCTAGAGAGAAAGAAAACGTTCCTGTCATGCATTTTCTTCTCTCTTGTTTTAGCAGCTTTTGCAGTATTTTTTTTTATATTTCCAGAACACATAAAACAGAACAGTTGCGCAGCTCGTCAACAATGGAACAGCGTTGAGCCTCATTAAGCTCACAGATGTCGGAATTTGATTGCTGAGTGAGGATCAGTTGCAAGAGCGCAATGTTGTTTTCCCCTAATTGTGCTTTTAAAAAAAAAAAAAAAAACTTCTTGATAATTGAGGGCCATATTGCCTCTATCGCGTGCACACTTCAGACTATTTAATTACCACAACCGTGAATTAGGGGTATGGGTATCACAATATATATTGTTATATATACGATATTGTAGGGTTGATCATGGGTGCTTTCACAAAATGTTTACATAATATGATTTTTGATAAATAATCATCAGTAATGTGGATATAATGACTAAGTGTAAAAGACAAATAACAGCTAGAACAGTCTGGTAAGTTTAGAAAATGACATCACTTTATTATAATGTAGCCTTTAAAACCTGGAAAAGACAACACTTATGCCATATCACTATAATATCGATATATTGCCCAGCCCTACAGTAAATATATAGTGATCATTTTTATTCACCTCCGTGGGTGGTGCACATTCACCCTTCAACTTTGACACCTGACCCCAAGCTCCTCATTAGCTTCCCCTGTTAGCAGATATGGACAATACGATCTATGGTATTTCACAGATATGCACCTCTGTTGCTAGCAGCTGCTGCACCAGACAGAGTGAGTCCCTCGCCGAGGCCTCGGTCACAGACACAGACGGGGTTTAAACGGCTATAAATATTTAACAGTAAGTAAAAAATAGGGGCTGATTTCTGCGCTGATTAGGCCAGCTGTCACTCAGGGCCCACAGGATTCACTTTGTAAAGGATCTTAAGGGGCGGGCGGGGCGTGGGCAGCAACACACACATAACAGTAGGCAGACACACACGCTGTTGCACAACCGGGTTAAGAGTTGCCACATTGCAGGGCTTTTCGCGAGATAGGATTGCTACCATCTAAATCCCCTGCGTCTCTTATCGCTCTTCAGAGTCCAGTAAGGTGATGTCATCCCTCGTAGTGTTCCCTCTATCCCTCTGTCCATCCCTGTAACTAGCTTTTTTATCTCCCTCAGACCTCACATTTAACCTCCAATTCACAGTCGACTCCCTCTTCTTTCTTCCTCGATCTGTTTCCACAGAAGAGACGACAGCTTGATCTATAGAGCTAATGGGGACGGAACTGGTGTAATTGCTGAGTTTGTAGTGCTGGAGATTTCTAGTTTGGAAGGGATTGCATCACGGATTATATTCTATTCCAGTTAAGGGATAATGTACAGTGAGCCGGTCGTTATTGCAAAATGAACCCCCACAAGGTGATGCAGGAACCCCGAAGCGAAGTGCTTATTACATGGCTACGTACTAAAGAAGTCAATAATTTGACACAAAATATTGATTTAAAAAATGATTTTATTGATGTACAAATGATTTTTATTGCTTCCGCTAATAAAAATAGTCCGTCTGACACGGCTGGAACTCCGTAGCAACGCAACTCTAGTTTAAGGTTTGCTCACGCGTTAGCTATAATTCACATTAAACTGAAGTGAGACAAGGTGAATGGGACTTCTCTGGGAATATCAATGTTGACGTTTACTTCATGTCTGTCTTCTTCAATTTTGTCAATTTCTGCGCTGTTTTCTTGTTCTCTTTTTCTTTTCTTCACTGGGGACTCTTCTGCCATTAGCCATGAATCTAACATTTTGTGCTCTCCAAATATATTAAAATAAATATCAGAAAAATACTCTGTGGTGTTTTCTGATGGATTAACGGAAACCCAACATCTACACTGTGATTGATCAATCAGAATCGAGTATTCAACAGAGCCGTGTAATAATAAAAAATAAATTGTTCTGAGTGTGTGTGTGGAGGGTAAAACTTACTCTGAAAAACAAACATACCAGATGCAGGGATGGGAAACTCCAAACATCAGCCATAAATGCGAGATGACTCGACTTTTGAATATGCCTGAACAACGGCTCCTGTGTCCTTTAACATGAGACGCAGCCCAAAGATAAACTTCCTAACACACACCACATGTCTGCATGTTATGGGCTAAAGCTGCAACTCTGTGGTATAGTTTACTGTTTAGCTTTGAGTGTGGGACATCTACAAATGCGTCCTGCTGCGTATGCGTGTACAAGTAGCGCATTTGTGGGAGGCGGAAAGAGAAAGAGGCCGAGAGGCTTTCTAGTGGCCGTCATCCCTTATTATGTTCATTAATAATATTAGCATTCTTTCTCCCAAATATAGAAGTCAATCTCTCTCGCTCTGTCTCTTTCACCTCCCTCCCCTTCTCTTCCCTTCAGTGGTTTGATGTAGCTAATCATTTCCAGCCGTGAACTCCACATGAAAGACAACAAGCACTTGCCGTAATAGGGTGCTGAAAGAATGGGCGAGGGAGGGGACAGAAAAGAGGGGAGATGCTGGAAGAGAAAGGGGAGGTCAAGGGAGGAATGGAGATTGAACGAGAAGCGAGATGAAGCCTCCTCGTTCCCATTTCAAGGTCTCATGTTATCATTAGCCCTGCCTTTTGTTCCTTTGCCAAACTATTTCCCCCCCTCTCTGACCTTCCCCTCCCTTCACTTCTCCCCTGCCATATATCTTAATTGTACCCATAGTGCCTCAACTCATTGGCAACAGAAAGGCAGAAATTGATTTGGAGACTTGAGAAAGCCTAATACGAGGAATGCAGCTCACTGGAGAGCAAAGGAATGTGTCCGTGGAAAAAGAGCAACAAAGTTAAATTAATGTTTTAGCTCGATCCGACACTCCAACACAGTTATATTGCCTTTGAATCCAGACTCCCATTTCAGTTTGTTGTAAATAACTTCAGCTTGTGTGCAATTATCTAACAATGATGCATTCAGTTCACCAGCTCCAAGTCTGTCATGCTCTTTTATGGTCATGCTTTAAAGGGTAATTCAAGTTTTTTTTACAGCTCTGGTCTAATTTTCATAGTTTCCGCCATTATTTATATCAGTAATAATAAGATCGTACTTATCAAGTTAATTAGTGAGATCTGGGAATGCCTTGAAACCCCTAAAAATAAGTCAGATGGGGAAAGAAACATGAGCAGTCAACCAGGAACTTCCAGATTTGCCAAACACGAAACAGAAAATGAGGGAAAATGGCAAAGAAATAGTCTAAAATGACCAAAAGTATGATTTAAATTAGGAAAAATCTGATCAAAGAATAAGTCAACAAGACTAAGAATTAATGCCAGAGTACAGATTCATCATAACTGATAGAAATGATGGCCAATAATACTACTAAAGTAAGTTGGAATAAACTGGAATCATCCTTTAATTCTGCACATGGTGAGAAATCATTTGCATAAATATTAAGTTCTTCTTGGCCTATTTGACCTCTTAGATGATGATTGCTATCTAAACATTCAGACCTGGCACCAGTCAGTGGAAGAGTAGATTAGATTGGGACAACTATCTGTGTTTTACAGGTATTACTCTGAAAGCCTATAGAATCTCCCCCTCTCTTTCATGAGAAGCTATAAAAGTCCAGAGCCGCAGCAGAGCTGCAGCTGCGTCCGAGAAGCCGTGCGCAGACTCCCTCTGACAGTAACTGATGTTTTACAGAGACAAACTGCAGAGAACAGCAGGATCCACCTGGACCAGCGCCCACATCTGGAGAAGCTGAGAATAGAGGAGAGGAAAGGAGGGAGAGAGATGTGATGCAGTACAGCAAAAAGGATGAAGCCATGAGTATAATGAAGGACAGAAAGGGAAAGATGAACAAGACTCGGTCAAAACCGAGTATATGGCTGGACCGTGTCTGGTCAGTCTGTGAATTTGTGGCTAAATTGTTACATGAATATGTCAGTGGTCGTGTCTATAACGTTAAATCTAGCAGTACATGTCCACCAGGTCCGGTGAGGACACTAGGGGACACGCAGCTCCACTCAACTGGCCGTTCAAGCGGTGACATACTCTATGGTGGAATGCACCTGATTGGTCACTGGTTTTCTGCTTGCCGTTTCAAACAGGAAACAACATGGTGGTCTGCTCGTAACTTTCTGTTATTCCCTCTAAACAATCCATCAAAATCTACTTCTGGAAACATTTTAAGCAAGAAATAGGCGATGCCATTGCTAAATCTTGTTTGATTTTAGAACTAGATCGCCTGGTTTGACAGCTTGGTCCAAGTTTCGCGAGCTGGACGCGTCACACTGGACGGGCTCATTTGCATAATGGACTGTTCCATTTTAGAAATAAAAGCAAATAAAAGTCAGTTGATACCATACCTGTCACTCACTGAGGTTTTATGAGATGTGGGCAGCACAGTAGGGAAGGTTTTGGGGTAGATGTTGGCCTACTGGCATCATTAGCAGGCTGTTCTCATACACCGTACATACAAGTACTGCACTGTACTTCATATATATCCCACAAAATCATTTCATATTTAATTTACATTATTGTGAACCGGGAAGTATAAAAAGCGACAAACGACGCATAGGGAGGAGGTCAGGGTGGATGGAGGTGTCAAAAACTCCCAGACTTTCGCCCAGGAAACCAGTGTTCGTACCCCGTGTGAAACCAGAAGTCAACATTTATTTATTTGTATTTAAAGTTTAAGTTACGCCATTTCCGGTGTTGTTTTAACCCAAACCACAATGTTTTCTTGAACCTAACTAAGTAGTTTTGTTGCCTTAATTTAACCAAGTCGATCTTTTCCTTAACCTAATCAAGTTGATCTTTTTTTTTTACTTAACGAAGTAGTTGTGTTGCCTAAACCTAACTAAGTAGTATTGTTGCCTAAATCTGACCAAATCGATCTTTTCCTTAACCTAACTAAGTAGCTTTGTTGACTAAACCTAACTGAGGGATTTTTTGTTGTCTAAACCTAACCAAGTCAATCTTTTCCTTAACCTAACTAAGTAGCTTTGTTGCCTAAATCTGACTAAGTGGTTTTGTTGCCTAAACCTAACCAAGTCAATCATTTCCTTAACCTAACTAAGTAGCTTTGTTGCCTAAACCTAACTAAGTGGTTTTGTTGCCTAAACCTAACCAAGTCAATCTTTTCCTTAACCTAACTAAGTAGCTTTGTTGCCTAAATCTGACTAAGTGGTTTTGTTGCCTAAACCTAACCAAGTCAATCATTTCCTTAACCTAACTAAGTAGCTTTGTTGCCTAAACCTAACTAAGTGGTTTTGTTGCCTAAACCTAACCAAGTCAATCTTTTCCTAAACCTAACTAAGTAGTTTTGTTGCCTAAACCTAACTAAGTAGTTTTGTTGCCTTAACCTAACTAAGTAGTTTTGTTGCCAGAAATTGACACGTGCGTCATGTGTTGCTGAACATTTGTAGGAAAACGCACAAAAAATTAGGAATTACTTTTCTTAAAATATCATACGAGCTGTTGTATGAGGATACGTTGATCATTAGACATACCTGTTAATCTGCACCACATCCCAGACAGGAGACCGCTCCTTCTCTGCAGCATGAAATACCACTGACAGTCACTGCCTTTAGGTGATGTGCGTGAGCGTTAAGGAAAGGGTCTGGTCTGTATCTGACATCTGAATGTACCCTCGGAGAGGCGCCCATCCATGTATCTGCAGAAGGAGAATGAGAGTGACAGTGGGAGCACAAAGTACGATAGAGAGAGGTTAAGTGGAAAGGTAGAAAGACAAAGAACCAGAAAGAGAGAAGACGAGTGAGGCAAATGAATGATGAGGTCTGGATCTTTGCTAATGCTCCAGTGAGTGATCGCTCCCCCACTGTCCCAGCCAGGGATGAATGGCTCTCTATGGACAAAAAGTTCCAGGCATGAGACCTGGCCGAATCCGATACTCGGCACGCTCTTCCTGACTGTTTTTCACATAGTCCTTACCAGGCTGACGTGTGCTTTGTGAGACTTAGGCTGTGTCCTTTAACAGATAAATAGTAGTCGGTCAATGAACTACACGATAGGTGAATTTATGTTTCATGTATTACAAGTTCAGATGGAAGTCCATTTGTGTTTTGAGGATTTTTCCACTGATAGTCGAAAAGGAAGCACAGCTGGTACGTCAGATAATGCATATTAGAAGTGATTATCAACATTAAATGCTTTGTCTGTAGGTCATGTTCCTGTCATTTAATCATGCTTATTATTGTTTCCTTAAGAAAAAAAGACTGCAACCACCTAAACTTAGATTTTTTTTAATAATCATGGTAATAAAATACAAAATATAAATTAATAAAATAAATTAGAATTATAATAAGTTATTTTTTTAATTTATGAATAAAAATAAATGAATACATAATAATGATACACTTACACAGCAGTGCATACACAGCATCTCATGACATCAGGTGGGATATCAAAGCTCCCACAGAAAAGAACCACACTGGAAGTTTTGCACGCTTAAGCCTATTAACTACAAATTGTGTATACTTAACATTACTGCAGACCATTTTCCAAAGTGAACCACCACACTCCAGGCGTTCACCACCTTCCAAGCAGCCATGAGTTTCAATTCATGCCAATAATGTATGAAAGTCAACTTGCAAAACCACCATTATGGCCCTTTAATATAATAATGATGATCACCATTGGATGTGAATGTTTTTATTTCCTTGTAAATGTTGCATCATCCAAAACAACTTAAAGTCAGTAATAACGCATTTTTAGAGGTCCGGTGTCATGCTCCAGAGCTTTACAAAAACATGGCGATGACGACTAGACCACCCTGCCATCGACACTCGCATCCAAAAATCAGTGTAGAAGATCCCACAAATATCACAGGGACAAGCACTATGCAAGCATATGTACTTAAGAGCAAGAGAGATTTAGATGTTGAAAGGTATAGGCTGCTGTCTGTGTGTGTTGCTATGTAGTTGTATGTTTATCACAGCGGGAAACCTCCAGAGAGTACGATGAGGAATAGGTGTGCAGATCCGAGGCAGGCTGGCTGGCTGGTCATGCATCAGAGAGCAGGCTCTGGCGTGGGAGGAATTCCTCCCTGGCAAACACTCTCGTCTGGCCCACCAGATCTCTTGATTTAAGACGATACGTCAGCCGTGTATTTGCTAGATTACCTTTTAAAAATGTGCTACTTTTTCTACTCAAGATAAGTGCTGTAAATGCAGGATACTGCAACAAATTGCAAGAGGAGTTTTCGGTATTGAATCGGCATGTCAGCTTGAGCCAACCTTCTGTCCTGCATAGTGTAAACTGAACATCGGTGCTGTGCTGTCAGATGGATTGACAGGAGGGGAATGTACTGATGACAGAGTTGATCCTTACAAGCTCCTGTGTTTTCTGGAGGGTTGATGTGATTTTCTTCTGCTGCTGCACATTTCAAACTGTTGTGCTTTGACAATACTGTCATGTTTTCCACTCTTGGAGGTTCGTCTCTGCATTTTTTTTCCACGCTCTATTTTTGACTGTAACCACAAAACTATACTGTACCACACGTAGTATGTTGCAGCAGAAAAAAAACACCAAATCATTACATCTTTTATTTTATAGCTCCCAAGATTTCAATGAAAGTGTGCTTGCATAGGCGTTTTCTTGTGTTTGTCTTGCATATTTTTTATCCAGCATGAAGAATCCATACCATACTGCTGCGGGTTTTTAAATTTTAGTGCGTGTGGAGAATCAATGTCCTGCTATCCTTCTTGTTCCCAGCCTCTATGCAAGTCCTTTCCAGTCCAAGCCTCTGTTCAAAAACTACTTCCTAGCATATTTATGAATACTGTGCCTAGGGGCGGGAGAAAAATTGATACAGCCTATCGCGATATCAGACCAGCAATATGTCATCCAGAGTAGGCTCTCATGACCATGATGAGAGAAAATGAAAAAAAATCTATTGTGTAGCAGGTTAACCGAGGCTTTCCCATTAAGATTTGAGGCACATATGAGTACATATGATAAGTGTGGTAAATGGCTAAAGACTGAAGGGACATGACGGCAATCAACCTTAATTTATTTAGGTATTACGAATGCTCAAGTTCAGGCAAGGTCGCAAAATAATTATTAGACATGTATAAAACAAACGTTTGTAGAATAAGAGATAAATGCATACAAATTTGTCAAAATTACAATCCAAACATATGTCAAATTGCATTAAAGTCTATGGGATCTTGGGTTTTCTTTCCCCCCAAAGGGGGCGCAGCCTTGACTTTTTGTGAAGTACCCGTATGTGCTGGTCTGATTTATTCAGTCTTTAAAACAAGAAAACCATAGGAATTGATTGGTAACAACCATATCATGTTACCTTGGAGGGAACAACAAATTAACGCTTAAAAGTTATGCTACATTTTGGCAAGGGAAAAACTGGCATGGCCATTTTCAAAGGGTTCTCTTGACCTCTGACCTCAACACATGTGAATGAAAAGAGAGTGAAAACTGTATCTCATTAGATAAAACAGATGTTGACAAACTGCATCATTTGCAGTTGACAAAAGGTAATAAATCGCAATATTTCACAATATATTTTATCAAAATACTATGTGCATATCACACAATGTTTAAAATCGCAATAAGATCGTATCGTGACTGAAATATCGTGATAATATTGTATCGTGGGGCCTCTGGTGATATTCATACAGTACAAAGCAAACAAATAAAGTCATATCTCTTTTGCCTCCTCCGGGGTATGAGCGCCCTTTCCCTCGTCTTTGTTTGTGACCTCCAACATACTTTATGGGGTAAAGATAGAGGTGACGATGAAGTCACCCTATGACCAGGTGGGCGGTCACGGGTGTTAAAGCCTCTTTAATTAGATTAAGTGAAAAGGATGGGGTCATCATCTGTGTGTGTGAGCGTGTACACGTTCGTCCAGCTCTCGTCACCACAGGTGGCTAATCCATCACAGACAGTCACAGAGATATGACGAACACCCAGACATGTGCATAGATCCCAAAAGATTGCATTAGTCTCAACACTACTCTAAAGGAAGTCCCAGCTATGATCTAAAATCCCCAGCTGTAAATACTGACCCCTCAAAAACCACAAGCGTCTAGCCGCAGTAACACTACCACTAAAAACCCTGAACGAGCTGTTCTGATATTCCCATCTTTTAATATCCTATATAGGAGCAACAGTATGAGTAAAGGTGGTAGTGTTTCTGTCCGTCTCTCTATAGCCAGTAGGTGAGTGTAATGGTGAAGACATGTGTTGGTGGGACGGAAGGAAGGTCGTTGCCGGATGTCTGCTACGGTGGTCCTGTGGGGTTCGGGGCCAGGGCAAGTTCACATGTAGGACTCAGTATGATGAAATCATTAAACAGCAAGCACAGACATAATACATGTGGCTTTTACACCTGTCTTTTTTTTATTTTTTGAGAAGTTGATTACGGTAGAAAACACTATTGCAACACCAGTGGATATATAGAAAGCAGATCTATTTGCACTTTAAACTGTATGAGGATATTACAGTAGAATATTATTGAAAAAGAAAAGAAAATGAAGTTTCGAGAATAATTTAACAATATTCATCCCATAGTCGCCGTAGTCACAATAGTCATCCTTTTAAGAGAATAAAGTCAAATATATCTACAAAGTCAGATTATTCAGTTTAAGTCATTATTTCTCACACCTCACCTTTTTCTCAAAATAATTTATTCTCCACATATTAAAGGTACAATGTGTAGGATTTGGCAGCATTTAGTGGTGTGGTTGCAGAGTGCAACCAACTGAGTACCCCTCCGCTCATTCCTCCCTATCCAAGACTGCAGTAACGTGAGCCACCCAGTGCAAAACTGTGGTAACGCCGTTCCCCTCGCTCAGAGGCCATCCGTACCATAATAACACTACTTTAGGAGCAACGGAAGTCAGACAGCGGCTGTCGGTACCACGGTTTTGCACTCTGCGGCTCACGTTACTGCAATTTCAGTGTCCGAGAACTACCGTGGCCTATAGGTAATTGAGCTGATTACACACTAATGAAAACATGTTTATGAATATTATATTCCATTTCTGCTAATAAATCCCTTGAAATGTTCCTTTTTAAGACTTTTTTCACCAAAACATTTTTCTCATATCACTTCTTGAAATAGTACAATTTTTTCTTCACAATTTACAAATTTATTCTCATAATATCTCATCTATCTTTTCTAATTGCATTGTGTGTTATCACATATAATATTTTATCGTATATCATTTCAGTTGGACACAGTAGAATATCCTGTATTCGTTAGAAAACCTTAATCAGTATTTACACAAAAACAAGTAAATCAGACACATCTTACTGTTGCCTTATTAGAAAGGCTGTAACGCAGCGAGGGGATGATGTCATCAGGCCTCCTGGATCTTGGCTCGCCTTCAAGGTTTTCAAGATCTGAGGGAGAATGCTACTTTTAACAAGCACCATAAACGCCAGCAAACAATGTTATGGACCAGTGTAAAACTTCAGTCAGAGACAGGAGGACCCTCAAGCACAGAAGACATTTCCCTTTTGTGTTTTGCAAGGGAATCTTTGTTGTATAATGGGATGTTTGAGGGTTTTAATAGATTTAGTCAGAGCATACCATGTATATTTGTGTGTGTGCGCAGTAGAAAGAAGGATGTTAGGTAGATGAGACAAAAAAGTCAAAGGTTAGGTCAAGAGCTCTGTCTGTTTCATGTCTTTGTGTTGACAGCTTGTAGGAGAAGATGGAGTAAGGATTAATGTCTGAGGTGTGTGTTTAAGCGGATCTTCCAGTCAGCCAGTCTGCATCTTATTTAAATGCCAGTTGAAAACCAGTTTGACCTTCCAACATTCATTTAAAAGCCTCCGTTGACCCCTTTACCAAACTCACAACCTCTGTCAAAACTCTCCTGTTCTTTTACTAAAGGTTACCTGTCAGTTCCCTCCCTCTGTATCCATGGTAACCACACCACCTGTCCTTTTGCTGGTTTCTCAAACACACTATGGGGGAGATCTATCCAACAGTGTATCTGTGATCTATAAAAGTGAATTGCTCTCACAGATGCTCGGTTTTTATAGTACTCTGGAAATCATAACAAGTGGTGCTATGGTGTGTGATATTTTGACAAGTGCAGATGTTTGGGCTTGTGAGGTGGCTGCATTATGGGACATTATTGTGATAACAGAAAGGCCCTCAGCTCGTATATAATAATTATGACACATGGAGGTTTTCTTTCACGCAGATTTTCAAGACCTGCTGGGTGTGTTGGTGCGATGCTTCTTGAAATCCTTATGTCTCACGGGCCGTTTGGCACCGGTGGACCGTCCATGTCTTACCTCGTGTCTCTTTTCCCTCAGGTTTCAGCCACAGATGAGGATCGTGGTTCCTTTGGCGCCATATCCTACATCCTGGGTTCTGGCTCTGGAAGCGCAGCACCGACCCACTTCACCATCAACAAGGAGACTGGCCAGGTTTGCACCAGTACGGCTCTGGACCGGGATGAGGGATTGGACAAGTTTGACTTGACCGTGACTGCAACGGATGGAGTAAGAAAACTGTTACCTTAGTTGTAATCTCTGTAACCCTTTCATCTTGTCAAATCAATCCTTAAAGGAATTAGTTTGACATTTTTGGGGAACATGCTTATTCTCTTTCTTGCCAAGAGTTAGATGAGAGCACTCTTGTGTCTATGTAATAAATATGAAGCTACTGCCAGCAGACTAGGTTGGTGCAAAGACTTGAAGCAGGGAAACACAGCTATCCCAGCAATAGGGGTGTAAGAAAATATCAAAAATATTGAGTATTGCGATATTATGTTTTGTGATACTGTATCAATTCTCAAAAACACTGTATTGATTTTTAATTCAAAGTTTACATGGAAAGATTAACTCAATCAATACTTTATTTCTTTGCAAAGAGATGCTTCCTCTCAGTGTATGTGCCCTCTCAAAGGAGTGCTATGATGTTGATGTTACAGGGACTGTTATAAATGCAGATGCAGATCCCACTGTTTTAACTGCATAAAAAGTAAAGTTTATGCATATGGTGGTTTGTTCTTTATACTATGACTGTTCAAAAATTGGATTTAAAAAATCGCAATGTATTGCCTTGCTTACAGTATCACAATATATTGAATCGTAACCCCTGTATCATGATACGTATCGTTTCGCCAGATTCTTGCCAATACACAGCCCTACCCAGCAAGATAGCAACCCCCTTGACGATATCCAGAGCATTAATACAGCATCAAACAACTATTTGCTATCTAAAGATTAGAGATTGAGGATTCATGTCTACCTGAGCAGAAAATGAAGTCACTCTCCCTCTGTGTCTGTCGTTATCAGAGCTTCTCTTTGCGTGCTTTTAGTGCATGTTAGTGCATGTGAGCGTGCCCCACTTGCTAGCTCACGGCCGCCGCTCTTCACTGCTCTCATACGGCGGTTACAGCTGATAATGCCGTTCCGACCGACGGCAATAGAAATGCTCCCAATCTCGCCTTTACAGTAGCACCTTTTTTACCTTAGCATCTTTTGTACAAGCAAAGCCTAATTAATTATAACTGAAACAGATTCCTGAAAGATACGAAAACTAAAGTCAAATCACTAGTTCCTTGTGTTGCTTCATGACCAAACACATTGCCTGCTGTGTGTGTGATGCTCCGTCTGATCAAAGCTTCAAGCAGAAGGCAAATTAAAGATGTGTACAGCTGCACTCGAATAAATCTGATCAAAGAGACATTGGGGACACGTTTGAAGAAGACAGCGTCCTGTCTCTCACTGTGTGTCTTCAAAAAAATCAAGGGGAACCGCAACAACATGGCAAAGCAATCAGAGCAAACAGAGAGGGGGTGCGGGGAGGAAAAAGGTAAAGAAGTAGGAAAACAGATCCATTTAAACAGTCAATTTAAATAACCTTTTTACTGTAAGATACATTTATGTTAAATACGATGCTTTACTTGACCACATTAACACACTCTTTGAATCAAGATTCAAGAGTTTTATTTGCCATTTGCACCTAAGTAGGTGTAATTACAGTGCAAAACATAAGTAGCACTAGCTCTAGCCTCTTCCCAGTAGACCCATGCATGGTTAAAGTATGCACTTAAATATGCATTGAAACTTCACATAAGGTGCAATAAATCATTCATTCTTTGGTGTAAAGTTGGATTACATAAAGAAATAGAATACATTACCATTGTTTTAAATGGATTATCATAGTGGTGGTATTTTTTTTTCTCTATTTACCCCTGTTCAGGTAAAGATTGAATTCAGGTCTATAATTTACCACCCAACCCCCACAATGCATCTTCTCTCCCACCCCCGGCACATTCCCAGCTTCAATTCATTTGGTATCTGTTCCCTCCTTCTAGACTATCCCAGTTTTAATGGTCTCGTAAAAACCAAGCCGGCAGATACGGTGTAATGAGTGCAAACTCGTCTCCTCGCTGACAAATGCATACAACGGTTGATTGGCCCCATATTTCAGAGACGTTCAACAGAGAACTCATCTTTCTGTTTTTCCTTTACAGCTGCTTCGTCTTTACACTGACATAAATCTATTGTCGAAGTTTCATAACATGAAAGTCCTGGACTGTCGCGTTTCACCGAGGGATACAAAACTAATTGAATGTTGTCTTTGGGGATATTCAGCGCAGGAAGGGAGGGAGGATGTGGTTTAAATAAAATAGCTTATGATTCTTATGATTTAGCCCCCCTTTGTCTCAATAGACTATACATTTAAAGCTGCAGTAGGGTCGCTATACCGTGACAGTAGTACATGAAACAGGTAACCAGAAACAAATCATGTGCCTCTGTGTCCTGCGGTGCTCCTAACGGCATCTGCAAGATTTCACAGACTGGGGAGAAACAAGCAGTAAGAGCTGATCTGAGGTCTGCTGTCCAGCTGCCGTCTATGAGAGCCGGTTATCAATCACTCGCGAACTCCAACCAAACGGTCAAACTAGGCAGCACTGATCAAATATGAATCAATATTATGTGACGTTAATGCCTATTTGTTGCCTCAAATGTTTTCAGAATCATCTTGTAGTGGTTTAGCTGTAAATTAAGAAAGTTTCTGATGCTGCCGCCATTGTAAAATCTGTTGAAGGAACGCCAAGTTCTGGTAACATGACCAGGGCACAGCCTAGATTTTTTACAGCCTGAAAACAGAGCCATGATGAGGTGCAGAAGTCTAGTTATCTATCTATCAAAGGGGTCTAATTTGGAGTGTTATTTAGCCTCTTCCGTAACGCCTTTTCACTCTTAGCTTTAAAACTGAGCCCGCTACAACCTCCGAAAGATCGGCGTCCTGTAAGATTTTTAAGAGGTTAATTTAAAAATAGCAAGTTGCATTAATGTGTTAAAGAAATTAGTGGCGTTTAAACAAATTTTCGCTAACACGTAATTATCACGTAATTATCACATAATTATTGCGTAATTATCGCGTTAACATTGACAGCCCTAGTTTTTATCTAACGAAATATTCTGCTTCAGTCCATGCTTGTTGGTGTTTAGCCTTTCAAAAGCAACATTTTCACTGAAGTAAAAATAACAAAAAAACATTTTGACTCTTGCATGCAAAGGGATCACGCAAACATCTTGAATCTAATCTGAATATTTTTTTTTCCAGGGTGGCCTGAGCTCAGTAGCACGCGTACGGGTCACGGTGGTGGACATCAATGACAACCGACCCACCTTCTATCCAGTTCTCTACACAGTCAGTCTCAGTACCCATAGTGCCCCGGGAACCTCCGTTGTCAAGGTAACAGCGAATGATCCCGATGCTGGAGAAAACGGCAGGGTGACCTACCGCACAGTACCTGCAGGAGGCTCTGGTTTCTTCACTCTCAACAAGGACACAGGTATGTGTGTGTGATGTGACTTTGGAGTGTTAAAAAGCAAAAGGATATAGTTAGTTAGTTAGTTAGTTATTGAAAGACTCAAGATCCATTAATGTAACATACAACACAACCAACAATACATACATTAAAAAAGAAACTGCCACTTTTTATAAAAGACAGTTATACCAATGTTTCCACAGGGGATATAGAGTAATCCGTCTTCTCTACTCATCTTTCTCCCTCTACAGGCGTGATTTCTCTCTCTCGCTCGCTCCATGGCAAAGCCAACACAGTAATCTCCATGGTGATATCAGCCGAGGACGGCGCCGGTCTGACGGCGCCGGTCAATGCCCGGGTAAACGTGAGTGTGGTGGGAGGCTCAGTGGCGTCTCCCGTGTTTGACCAGGCCCAGTATTTCTTCACTGTGTCCGAGGACGTCCTCAGGGGGACAGCGGTGGGAGTGGTCCGAGCTGCTACCAAGACAGGTGAGGACGCCAGTACTGTCGAGTCGTTGACTATTTTCTCTTTGTTGATGTCTGTTCGGCCTTTAGGCTTGCTCTTATCAATTTACTTGCCAGGGGGAACCTGTTTTATGTGCCTTGCAGTACCTGGTTTCATCTTTCCGACAAGTACCAAGACAAAAATGCACTAATGGGGTGGAGAGTGTACGGATGTCTTCTCTCTCACTCCAACAGTTGTACAAATATGCAAGCAACAAGAGCACGCACTCCATTAAGAAATCACATCCATCACACTGCGTGGGTTTAAATGGGGATTATTTTTCACTGTGGCCAGACTTTTATTTTCTCTCAGTATTATTGATGGAGAATTGAATTTGGATGGGGTTGTAATTCTGAGTGGGAGTCAGAATGAAGTGTTCTCAGTGGTGCAGTGGACAGAGGAGCACTCATCTCTGTCTGTGTAACTGTACGAGGGTGTCAATGATTCTACCCCCTTAACCGCTTTGAGTGAATCCAGCACTTCGTTAACACTTACAATAATAATAAACACACCACATCCTTGTCTACTAAAAACGGATATGGATCTGTCATGAGAATTTTTCACGTGTCGGGTATGTTTCCATTAAGCTGAGGACAAGTGGATAATCAACGGCTGTATATCGAAACCCTTTCCCTGCCTTTTAGTGGTGAAACATTTAGTTGATTTATCATCAAGAAAATTAATTATCAAGCATAAATGCTAAATATTTGCTGGTTCTAGCTTGTCACATGTGATTATTTGCTGCTTTCATCTGTTTTATATTATTGTTAACTGATTTTCAAGCATTTCAAAGACTGGGTTCTTGGACGTTTTATGATATTTTGCAACCCTAGTCCCTTTGTCACTGTCCTTTTCTCACTCTTTCCTTTGCTGTCTCTCTGTGTCCTCCCTGCAGGTGTTTCTAAGGATATTTTCTACTCCATCTCCTCCGGAGACCCTGACGGTTACTTCACAGTTGACAGTGCCTCTGGTACCATTCGTACTGCCCTTCCTCTAGACCACGAGACCTGCTCCAGTCTCGACCTGGAGATCCAGGCTCGCTCCGGCTCTCCTCCGGCGTACGGAACCAGCCGGGTGCGAATAACCATTTCAGACGTCAATGACAATGCCCCCGCCTTCCTCCCCTCCTCATCAGAGTCCCTGCTTTTACCTGAGATCACCAAAATGGGGACTGTTATATACAGCATTCAGGCCACCGACAAGGACTCTGGTCACAACGGTCAGCTCAGCTTCGACCTGGTCTCCGCTGGGGCTGCTGGGAGCAGTGGCCAGAGGACATTTGGCGTTGACCGGGGCAGCGGGGAGGTTCGCCTTATTGGGAGTCTCTCTTATGAAAGTGTTCCACGCTATGACCTTCAGGTGGTTGCCAAGGATGGCGGAGCGCCTCAGCTTAGCTCCACGTTCACCCTCGTGGTCCACATCCAAGCGCAAGATGCACAAGGCCCCAACTTTGACACCCTGACCTACCGCGTGGAGCTTCGGGAAAACACGCCTCTCAACACACGTTTCCTCCAGGTTCGAGCGCTCAACAGAGAGGCTTCTGGGAACGGTGGGAGCTCCTCCTCATCTTCCTCCTCCTCTATTTCCTACCGCCTCAGGCCTGACGGTGACGCTGCTGGTTTTGGCATCATGCCAGATAGCGGGTGGCTGTTTGTTCGTAGCTCCCTGGACCGAGAGGTCAAAGACATGTACCTGTTGACTGTCCTGGCCACTTCAGGCCCAGGAGGGACAGGGAGGACTGGCAGCGCAGCAGTCAGGGTGACGGTAACCGACGAGAATGACAATTCCCCAAGACTGAGCCAGGAGAGGGTGTTCCTGGCCGTCAGAGAGAACCTGTTGGCGGGGACGGGCTTCGGTAGGGTGTCTGCAACGGACAGAGATGCAGGACTAAACGCTCGGCTCACCTACAGGCTGCTGCACACCGACAGGCACTTTCAGATCAACTCACAAACAGGTGCAGATGAACACCACGACTTTTTTATTATAACTTAAGAACAGTAATAGTACACTTGAAACACTTGTTGTAATTGTGTTACCCTGGCTGAAATGTAGTTACTCCATAATCAGCACTTACACCAGCATGATTTCCCTCGAGGAATTAATGATTTGCTGTTAGCCAATTCAATTAACATGGTAATTATTCCCTAACTATTGCAAGTAATGCACGCTAAGGCCTCCTTCTCTTTCTCTTTAGGTGAGATTAGCACCCGCCTCGCCCTGGACAGAGAGCAGCAGTCCAGCTACCAGCTCGTTGTGGTCGTACAGGACGGGGGTACGCCTCCACGCAGCGCCACTGGCACCGCTCATATCAGTGTGCTGGACGAAAACGACCACGCTCCCAATTTCACTCATGTCAGGCCGGACAGAGAGCTGCTCCATGAGGTGAGGATGAAGGGAGATCCATAACTCAAGCTAGGAGTTCATATGACAGCAGCAATAGGTTTTGTTACCTTCATTCCCAACTGACTTCCCTTATACTGTTTGATTTCTACAATAACTATTTGCAAGTAAACAACAGTTTTTATACCTCCGCGCCAGCGACAGCCGTAACCGGAGGCATTATGTTTTCGGTTGTCCGTCTCAACATAAGTTCTTCCGTCCTTCCGTCCTTATTGTGAACGTGATATCTCAGGGACGCCTTGAGTTTATTTCTTCAAATTTGCCACAATGTCCACCTGGACTCAAAGATGAACTGATTAGATTTTGGTGGTCAAAGTTCAATGTCACTGTGACCTCACAAAACACGTTTTTGGCCATAACTCGTATTCATATGCTAATTATGATAATTTGATAGAAATGTCTAAAAAACTCAAATTATGTAGTGATGATATGTAAACTGCAACTTGACTGAATGGTGAAGGCAAACAACAGCGAGGCGGTAATTGTAGTTTGAGTTACTTTTCATTTTTGAAGGCTGTAAAGTGTCATCATATGATGTATGAGCAACAGAAAATACAACATAAGGAATAGGAATAAACATAATAGGAAGATACTGTACATAGAAAAGGCATAACATATGAATAACAATCCTTCTCCGTTGCAGGTGATGGAGAGCCTTCCATCTGGGACGGTCATAGGGACAGTGACGGCTAAAGACCCAGACGAGGGAGAGAATGGGACTGTCTACTACTCTTTATCAGGTGAGTCATTAGTTACATTTCAACCACTTGTTAAAATATGTTTGTTTAGTATTACCTTAACTACCCGAGCTGATATCCGTATATGTGGCATCCTCTGAAGGCTCCAGAGCAGAGCGTTTCTCCCTCAACCCGACCAGTGGCGAGCTCAGAACCGCTTCCCCTCTGAGATGGGCCGAGCGAGCCGAGTACGCCTTCACCGTGACTGCCGCTGACCACGGCACGCCAGGCCTCAGTTCCACCTGCCAGCTACGGATACAGGTAAACAAAATCTGCACATTGTAATACCCTCATCCATCGTTATCCAGCTGCAATGCACAAACGCCTACACATTTGTTGTGTCTTCGAAACATTTCTAATTGGAAACAAAGACCAATCTGGTGGCCAAACCAAAAAACTGTCACATCCACACATTACCTCAGTCCTTTTGCATTCCTCGCTGCGAGTCATTTCCTCAAACTGTGCACAATGTGAACAGTATAAAGCTGTCAAAGGAATTAGAAAAGGAGATAAATATGAGAAGCTGAACCTGTGCCTGTACAAACAAAAGCATCTATCCAATCCAGTGTGCGTTTCCTGCTCCAAAGGTTAGTGGGGTAACCAAAACCCAAGGTGAGAAACTCAGAGCTGCAGGAGGGAGCTGGTCTGGTCTGAGTTATTGTTCTGAACTTTCTGGAGGAGGGTCAATCCTGCATATCAACACATGATATCAGGGATTCAAGAGCAGGGGGAAAAGAGAGGCCTGCGACAGAGGCATTTAGCCAGAAAAGGGTGGAGGTTTGCTTTGACTGTGGAGCGCTGAGCTCAGTGTTTTTATGTGATGTGATTTCAGAAAGGAAAAAGGATGCTAATTACAGCGGGAGTGCTCGCCTTAGATTTCGCCTGCGCCCTGCTTGTGCGACACTGAGATTAGACAGAGGGGAAACAGGCACCTTGGAATCAAATGCTCCCAGATGAGATGTGATGAGAGCCAGCTGCATCGAATCACACAGAGAGAAAGAGAATACACCGCTGTACGGTAGCCGGCAGTGATACGTACACACACGCAGACACAAACGACACGTTCAGACACTCATGAGGTAACATTTCCAGATAATGATTTTGAGATAACATTTCACATAGCTGTGGGTAAAATCAGACGCAGGGATATTGTTGTACACCACAAGTGCTACAGTACACTGGCTAGTTTGCGTGTGTACTGTAGGCATTGGGTAAAACCAAGGAAACTTACAAAATCGTACAGTACAGTTGCTGGCACTGAGTACTAAAGCATCTTATTCAAGATAATAGAAACACTGGGATCTTCTTGGATGTTCTGGGATGAACTGGAGAGTATTTCTTCATTGACAGAGGAGCAGTGAACGGCACTGAAGGCTTTTCTAGACAGAAAAGATGTTTGCGCTCTTCTCCCGACTGGCTTTGGCAAGAGTTTGATTGACAGATAGTTCATCCAATCACCTGCTAAGTATTTTTTTGAAAGTGCCTGCCCTTTTCCAAACAGTTCCCAATGACGGCTTCTCAGATGGTTCTGTGTAACAAACCATCTGGCGGGTCAGGTTATGCACCTGTAGTCCTACGTTCAAATGCATTCAATCGTTGCTGAATTCCACTTAGATTTCTGTACCACTGCAAATAAACACAGAAGAAAAAAAGGTATTTTCTTGTTTAAAAAAGTCAATAAGAGGTGGCCCTTTGACATGTGCTTTGTTGTGCATATTAGCTGAAAATGTCAGCACGTAAAGTCAGCCTTTTTAGTGAATATGTGAGGCTAAATTATGCACATCACTTGCCTCCTCCTCTAGTTTTATCCTTGCTATTCACGTCCGAGAAAGATACCAGAATCATGCAATTCATTGCAACAGATCTTGGTAAAGAAAGCGAGGGTATGTGGATTTTTTGATGACGAAACCAGAGCTTGTTAAATTCTGCTTATGTTTGCTGTCTTCGGGGCTCTTTGATCTGTCCCAGAACAATATCGAACCCTGAGGCTGTTGCTCAGAGTGGCGAAAGCCCTCTGGCACGCACTTATCTCCCATCTGACCAGACTGCGGCATATGGAGGTTGCACTTATAGCTCAGCATTATGTGAACTGGAATATTTACAGTTTTCCCTCGCATTACACCCTTCATTATATCACAGGTCACAAAAACCGTCTCTCATCTTGAAGCCAGAATGCTGCAGTGTCAAGATATTTACTGGAAGGATTGTACATAATGTCTTCAGGGTTATTATAATAATAGCAACAAAACAGAAACAGATTACAGCCCAAGGCTGTGTTTAAGGATAGGCTGGGGTGAGAGCCATATAGCTTCATTGTCTGCAGAATGGAAATCAGATCCAGTAACATACACAGCATTCGCCTTGACACGTTTCATTGATACTTGGTTGAGATAATCGTATATATTGAAATGTTCTCACAGTTTTTGTTTTACTCTGTTTTTGGATAGATATGTGGATGATAAAAGAAATCAAAGTGATTACTTGCGTGACCTAAATCATCATGATTAGGTAAAGAAATGACCCTAGTTTCCTTTCCTTCAGGTTCTCAGCTCCTCCAGGTCCAACCCCAAGCCCAACATGCTCTCTATGACCCTGAACACAGTCGAAGGAGCTGCTCCGGGCTCCATCATTGGCTCCGTCCGCCCAGGTGACCAGCACGAATCCAATATGTTGGAAGGCCAGGTGACCTACCTGGTTGTGGGTGGGACAGACCGAGACGGGACTTTCATGGTGGACCGCTTAAAGGGCGACGTGTATCTGGTGCGCGAGCTGGACTACGAGAAGGGGTCAAGGTACCAGCTGCACGTCGAGGTGTCGGACTTCTCCCAGGCATTTCCCAGCAGCCACCTGGTGCAGCTGGATATCAACGTGCAGGACAGCAATGACCACACTCCCCAGTTCACAGAAGACCCCGTTACCATCGTGATCCCAGAGAACATAGAGCCGGGGGCCTCCATATATACTTTCCAGGCTGTGGATCAGGTGGGAAACCGAATATGTTATCTACTAAAGAAGCTGTGTAATGTTGATAACCAGTGATTGATCACTCAAGGTTCATTTACAAGTTATTTTCCCCTTGAGCTTTCAACCATATCGCAACTTCATCCACTGATGAAAACTGTGAGATATGGATGAAAGAAATGGAAAGTTAAGATTTCTATTTTCAAGGTCAAGAATGTATTTTTTTCTTTTTCCTTGCTGAATCAAAATGACCACACACATCTAATTAATCTGTTTTCTTTTTTATAGGATGGCAGTGGACCCAACAGTGAGCTGCATTACTCCATCGAGCACTATTGGCCCAACACGCCTGACCTCCTGACCCTCGACCCTTCCAGCGGCATCCTGGCCCTTGGGCAGAAGTTGGATCGCGAGTCAACACCTTCCCTCTACCTTGTGGTGCGGGCCACAGACCAGGCAGTGGATCCTTCTCAGAGGCGCTGGGGCTCAGTCACCGCCCGGGTGTTCGTGACAGACGAAAACGACAACGCTCCGGTCTTCAGCTCTCCGTCTGCGGTCAGCGTCATGGAGGATCAGCCCGTAGGGTGAGTGGCATGTCTGTTTTTGGTACCTTAACGCAGATTTCTGCCATTGAAGAGGAAGAACATCCAAAAAGCTTGTTAAAAAAAACATTCAAATGCATTTACTTTCATGGCCCCAAGCTTGACATTTTTATTGCATCTTTATTGACAGTTTTGTGATTTTGTACGTGATGGTTCGAGATGAAGATGAAGGAGAAAATGGCAGAGTGTCATACAGAATCCAGGCAGGCAACAGCGCTGGTCGCTTCAGTCTGAACCCCAACACTGGTAAGCTTATTCTTTCAGCGTGAAACACAACATCTAAAAATATCATAATGTTCCAATAATATCACAGAGGGTCTGTGGAGACTGGGGATTTCCCATAAACACCCAATTTACACTCCATCAAGAAATGATTGGGGTAAAATTCACCACGTCATTTCGTGCATTTACAATCCTGCTTTGAATGATTCAACACAGCGGGAGCAGTATGTGGACCTTTTCTGTGATTGATAGATAATCAGCGTCCCACCCGTGGAAGCCCCCTGGATGAACAAAACTTTCCAGAAGATCATAATTACCCGCTGAAGTGCTGCGTTCACAACTGCTAAAACACTCATAACCCTCATAACACTCTTTACTAGATGATCTTTCAATGCCTTAGAGCAATATTTCACTTGAATAATGCTTCAGTGTTCCTTTCTTGACATATTTGTTCATGGGAACCGATCTTAATTTGGGCTAGGGACGTTGACACCCTTTGATATCTTATATATGTGTATGTGTAATCTCTTCATCATTCATCGGAGCCGGGTGGTGTGGGCGTGCTCGGCGCTGGCTGAGATGGGATTAAAAGACAGACACTTAATGCAGCTTCCAGATGGAAGAAAGTCTTTACTTCATTACTGTCAAGTGTCTGGTGCATTAGCAGGGCTTGATTTCACCTCTGGTTTGTCTCTCAGACTGTGCGGTGTTAAAGCTTTATGGTTGATAATAGCTTTAATAGCAGATTAGCATTGTTTTGCGAAGACATTTACCAAACTTCCTGGCTAATGTGAGGGTATCATTAGCCTGATTACTGCTTATAAATTATACGTCTTCGCTGCCAATGTGAGCTTTCAGTTATTCCACTATACAGCTGCTTTACTGCTTGTTTTATTACCACTTGAAAGCTAATGTTTCTTATATGTCCCTTCATTTCTTCACAAGTAGCTTCAAAATTAGATCAGACATTTTATTCATGCTGTTTGAGAACATAGATATTATATTTTATATCTGCTTGTTCCATCATTGCAGCTATGCCAGAACTCGCAGTAGGCTATATGAGTAAAATAATCAAATCAGACACCATTTTTATGGCTAAATCTGTCCGTCTTTCCCTGAAATTCAGACATAATTTGTATCTTTTGGAAACCTGAGATCTTCGGTTAGAACTAAAATAAAGTTCCATATGAGTTTGAGCGAAGCTAATGGGTGAGAGCACCTTTATCGTATGGTTGGTACCGTATCAGTAACACTAAATTGGCTACAGAGGAGAATGAAATGTTTTGCATCTGTTTGGCTGAAACATGGGAGCTATAGCAAAACCCCACAGGAACATCAGAGCCTCTGCTTCACAGAACAGTCAACATACGATGTGTGTGTCTGGCATGCTGGGGCATTTAGAAATTACACACCTCTCTCAGGCACTGTGTGTCAGCTAAACTTGTACACTGCTGTGAACAGCACACACACACACACACACACACACACACACACACACACACACACACACATTTCGTATTTCCTCTCACTTTGTCTGACCCTCCTCGTAGTCGGGGTGATGACAGGGGTGTGGGGTGTCGACATAAAAGGTAGAAGAGTAACTGAAGCCAGAGTCTGAGAAAGTGGTGGTCTTATTCACAGACTCTATGTGAACCATCTCGATTTATATAAAACACACACATAAACACACCAACTAATGCATTACAGATTTAAAGGCTAACGGATACTATAATGTTGTACAGAGAAGAAGGGGGTTATAGGTTAATTTGAGTTGGCAGCTATGTAGTTCCAGGTTGTGGTCTGGACCTTGCGTGTGTTTGCCTGCACAAACAATAATCCTACGAGTTCACCGATAAAGCACTGATTCACATTTGAATGCATGTTCAAAGTGCCAGAATTTAATAGCTTGGCCGTGGTCTCTCACTTACTGTGGAATCTCTCATAAAGCAAAGCTGTAAAGGTTATGTTTTTACTGGTCCTTCTAGGCATACAAATACTGCCTCTCTCAGGTACACAAAATTACATGTTCACAAAAAGAATCCAAACACACACACACACAAAAAGAATCCAAATGAGAATATACATTTTAAGTAGAAACTCTCTTTTCTTTCCTCTTGTAGGCTCTCTCTCCATCCTTAAAGCACTAGACCGGGAAGAGCAGGAAGTCTTCAATCTGACCATTGTGGCAGAGGATCATGGGATACCTCAGCTTTCCACTTCTCAGGTGCTGTGTGTGCAGGTGATCGACGTGAACGATGAAGCTCCGTTGTTCCAGCGAGCGGACTTTGAAGCCCAGGTGATGGAAAACCGTGGACCAGGAACAACTGTATTGACAGTTACAGCCACTGACCGGGATCAAGGTTGGTTTAAATGTATTATTTCAATACTGTATAGTCAGGATGCTGGAAATAAGGGCAAACAGTACTATAGAGTGCTGCAGGAATGAGTCCTAAAAAACGGAAATAACTTAACATTTTTGCACTTCTGGTTCCCTCCTCTGGATGTCTGTGGGTTTATTGAATGGGTTTTTTGGTTAGATTGTTTGGTTGATTCTGTTGAAATAAGGTCTGTGGTTAACACAAGCTTAAGAGATTTTAGAGTTTTGTCCTACGACAAAAAAAAAGCTTATTTTCTGCAAAAATCCAAAATCGTGAAATTTTCAAAAAAAAATTGGATATACATAGACTTTCAAAACTTAAAAAAAAACACAAAATATTTAATCCATGTGAGCCTGCACTGGAACACATTTGTGTCTTTTGGTCAGCTATGGATAAGGTCCATAACTCCTACTCCTCCACTATAGGAAGAATGAGTAAAAAGGTACAGCTGATACACAGCACATAAATACCTCCAGTAAGAAGGCCAGAAAACAAAACAATAGAGACTCATAAATGGTTTAGAGAAACCAAATCACTATAAACTAAACCACAAGCTCATGCTAATGAAAATGTGTGGTTACAGCCGTCGTCAACAGCCTCGTATTTCTGGCAGTTTCATAGTATGCTGTGTGTGTTTTATTTTTATTTGTGTCTAACTTGTGTTTCAATGCAGGTTCGAATGGCCATGTGACGTATGGAGGTGTGACAGAGGAAGGTTTCCTTATCAACCCTGTGACAGGAGTCATCACCACCACGAGGGAGCTGGACGCAGAGCTACAGGATCACTACACACTCACTGGTACTACTAGATGCATTGTCTTGCACAACTTTTAATACACTAATGGAGCTGAACCCTCATTTATTTCCCACAGAACACCTCAAACACATCAGTTTCAAATGTTAAATGGTTTCCAACATCTCATCATCTCTTCTCAGTGTATGCCAGGGATGGAGGGCTGCCTCCTAACTTTGCCAAGGCTGTGGTCCGTGTGGAGGTGCAGGATGTGAACGACAACGCTCCGGTCTTTGCAAAGCCATGGTACCAACTGGAGGTACCGGAGAACCAGGCCCCTGTAGAGCTTTGCTTCCTCAAGGCCACGGACCCTGACTCAGGTCCTGGTGGAGAGCTGGAGTACAGGATCACTGGTGAGAAAACAGCATTGTGTGTCTAACCCAGAAGTGTTTTATTAGAACGGATTTAGAGAGCAATTTAGTTCACCACAATTGCTGTAATTGCTGTTCGAGGGTGTGTCACATGTGGAAATAACAATATCCTGGGAGAGACAGGGAATTTTTGTCATTTTTGGTGTTTTTTGGGCTTAAAATGGTCGAGTTTAAATTTAAAGACTGTTGACAGATTATTACAATTGGCACTCTGTTCCACCCATATGAAAGATCAGATCTGCATACAGCTTCCCTAGGCTCACTCCTGACATTCTTCTGTCTTATTTCAAATATAGTACACTCCATATACCTGTCTGGAGCACATTCAAAGTTTGACTTAAGTGCAGAGTTGGCACAGATGCTTTTAACTCTCCATCCACTTTCTCCATCCAGCTGGGGACCCTGATGGAGATTTCCACCTCCACACCAGCACGGGAGCCCTGTCCACGTCACGCGGTCTAGACAGGGAGACAAGGGCTGAGTTTACTCTGGTGGTGGTGGCCACGGACCGAGGCACTCCCGCTCTCAGTAGTACTGTCACAGTGGAAGTCAAAGTGCTGGATGTCAACGACAACAACCCTGTCTTCAGCAGAAGTAGCTACGCTGTGGAGGTGTCAGAGGATGCTGCAGAGGGGACCCAAGTTCTGGAGGTAAGTAGAAATGTCTCACTGACATACTGTATATCTCACTTTTATAATAAAATTCCTCATATAATCAATAATTCACATTTAATCCTAAATGTAGTTATCTATTTCCAAGGTGTCAGCCACGGATGCTGATGATGACCTGAATGGGAGGGTTTTGTACTTCCTTAGCCGAGAGGCGCACGGAGCGTTCAGTGTGGATGAGAGCACCGGTGCTATCACCACATCAGCACCTCTGGACCGGGAAAAACAGGCGTCATACAGCTTCCAGGTGTTTGCTGTTGACCTTTCACCTGCTGAGCCCAGGAACACCTCTGCTCAGGTAAATGAAGGGTTAGAAGTTCAGTTGACTCATCGTTGAAAAAGGTTTTAAAAGGAGTATTTTTTAATGCTCATTACATTAGCAATACATTTTGCACTTAACCCACATGTGACCTCTTCCTTCTAGGTGACAGTCACCATCCTAGATGTCAACGACAACACTCCCTTCTTCATCCAGGATCCGCTGGTCATCGAAGTGTCCAGCCGGCGTTCCCAGCGGGTCCTAGCCACCATGAAGGCCGAGGATAAAGACTTTGGAGCCAACGGTTCCGTTTTCTACCGTTTCGCCATGCCAGTCAAGGGCTTCAGCATCAACTCCCTGACTGGGGAGATCCAGGCCACCGAGCCACTCGGGGGTCTGACCCAGGCTCAGAGGACCCTGATAGTGGAGGCCATGGACCAGGGCAGTCCAGCTCAGTCTGCACAGGGAGTGGTGGTGATTTACGTGAAGGAGGTGGAGTACAGCGGCATCCGCTTCTCTAGGAATGCCAGAGACGTCAGCCTGCAAGAGAACGCTGTAAAAGGTCTGACATTAATTCTGTTTTATTAGGGATTAGAATAATCATCTCAGTCAATTTGTCTCCCTTTACACTGTGAAGATCTCTTCGCTGTCACAGTTAAGGAATATTTTCTCTGCTCTACTTCAAAAATTCAGGCACGGCTGTGGCTCAGGCTCAGGCTCAACACCCAGATGGCAACCGTAGGGGTATCAGCTACAGCCTGTTCAGTGGGAACAGGAAGCAGGTCTTTAGCATCAGCTCCTCAACAGGTAAAACTGTCAATAAAACGTATTTTGTCTTATAGATGTTAATGAGATGTGGATCATTAAAAAAAATCGGTAAACACATCAGTTTAATCTGCCATTTGATGATTTCCTGATCCTCATTTTCCACTCAAATCTCCAGGTGAAATCAAGGTGAAGACCTCCATTGGACTGGACTTTGAAGACACCCCCAGACTCCGTCTAGTCGTGAAGGCTGAAACGGTGTCCTCCACATCGTTCATGGCTTTCAATTTGATCTTGCAGGATGTCAATGACAACCTTCCTCGCTTTCAGCTGACGAATTATGTGGCGTACATGAGAGAAGCACAGGGATATGAAATGCCGATCATACAGGTACTTCCAAATTAGAGCTGTCACGATATCAGACTTTGACTACATGATTATTGTGGCCAAAAGAATTAACGCTAACGATGCTATCGCAATATCTATGGAAATTTATAAAAATAATAATGCTTAAAACAGAGGAAGGACGTTTTCCATGGTTGTCTGCACCACTTGAGGAGGATTTATCTAGCAAGTCTTCCTGGATTTCATAATAATAATGCTGTCAGACACATTCATCTTTAACTTTTATCTTTATAGTGCGTTTTGTCTCTTTTTTGGCAAATGAATTACACAGAAATTATGAGTGTAGGGAGGTGGAGGGAGAGACTGTAACCATAACTGTACAAGAGTGTAGAAGAACAGTTACACTAATGGATAGTGAAAAGGCAACCACAACCAGATGAACTGAAACAAAAAATCCACAAGGCCTAACATCTTTCATCAATGCAATGTCATTGTCAACTAAAACAAAATCATATGCGGGGGCAGAAGACAGAGATTTACACAATATTATCATATCAATATTTTAATTTTAGATATCACGGTTATCGTCAATCCCGGTATGGTGCGACACCCCTATTACAAATATAAAAACTGCACAGGAAACTAGAAAGGCAGTCTGTGAGCATAGACCTCTGCCAAGGCTGTTTCCATAAGTGAAAAATAATGCATGTATCCGCCTGTGATTCAGATACGCTACAAAATGTAGTGAATTCTTCCTTGGCCCACGCTACACCCTTTCACCAAGTTTCATGAAAATCCGGCAAGTAGTTTTTCCGTAATGCTGCTGACAAACAAACAAACCGAACTGAAAACACAACCTCCTTGGCGTAGGAGATAATACAAAGTCATACAAGTATTTGGTTTACTGAAGTTTTTCTAAATCCTCATCTTTTTCTTTCCCCTCCCCCACTTTCTCCCAGGTGATGGCTGAGGATGTGGATCAGGGCCAAAACGGTCAGGTGACCTACTCCATCCAGTCATCAGGCATGAGCGGCCTGTTCAAGATCGACCCGGTGACAGGAAGCATCACCACGGCGGCCATCATGGACCGTGAGATCTTTACCCAGACCAAGTGAGAACAGATCTGCGGTTGAATAAACCTCACCAAGAACCATTTTATGTGCACATTTTGAGGACGGCTATATGTATATATATTTTACCTGTAATATTTGAGCCGCTGCATGGCGGTGTACAGAAAAAAGTCCATTATGTATACACACAGGTAAACAGAAAAAAATTAGACATCATGAATCATATTCACTCAGCTAGTTTATGTTTAGATAGCTGGTGGGGAGGTTGACATAGTCTGCTGAATATATAAGCCGATATCTGCGTGCCAGATGTATCAAAGATGCAATTTCAAACTCTGTAAATCAACTCCTGTTCACTGTAACATTTCCATAACTTTTTTGTGTCGCTTTCATAACTCTTCTCTTTCATGAGAATGTGTAAAAGTAAAGGTGTGATGTGCATCATTGTATGTTCCTTTTACATTTCCTCTATCACCACCGACATTAGAATTAAACTTTTACACATGTGATAAGAGACTTTTTAGACAACCTCTTTTTCTTCTGTCCACCCACAGGCTTGTAGTTACAGCGACTGATAGAGGAAGTCCACGATTGGCTGGTTCGGCCACATTGACGGTGATCATCGTTGACCAGAATGACAACAGTCCCACTATTCCCTTGCCCCAGGAAATCCGCATCCCAGAGAGTAAGTACTTTCATTTGCAGGAATTGATTTGCTCTTTCTGGTTATGTATCTTATAAAGGCCAAGTTACATTCAATTAATAACTCACATTCTGTCAGCAGACAAACCCTTTGTGGGTTTAAGGATGTTTAGTTGTGCATCGTCTGCGCAACAGTTTAAAAAAAACTACAAAAAGCTTACTTTTACCCACAGGAAGGTAACTAACAGGTTTTTGTTCAACCTCTTTCTCTATCAGACATGCTGATCGGCACAGAGATCACCCTCGTGACGGGTAATGACGTCGACTCTAGTCCCGCCCTCGCCTACTCCTTGCAGCTGGACCCAACAGCTTTAGGCAAATTTGGGATTCACCGCTACAGTGGCGGCGTATCGCTCACTGCCCCTCTGGACTTCGAGGAGAAGACGTGGTACACCCTGACTGTCAGAGCCACAGACAGCCAGCACCAGACTGAGGCCAACATTACAATACTGGTGGAGGATATTAATGACAACGCACCTGCATTCACCCATGATCTCTATCAGGTAGGGTGGCTAATGTTCTTTTTTTTATGAACGTATATTGATTACATACCCAGCCAGAGCTTTTCTGTGTGGAGTTTGCATGTTCTCCCCGTGTTCGTGTGGGTTTCCTCCGGGTTCTCCGGTTTCCTCCCACCACCAAAACATGCATCCTCTCCCAGGGGGGTTGCATCGGAATGGCATCCGGCATAAAACCTATGCCAAATCAATGTGCGGATCAATGATTCTGCTGTGGCGACCCATAACGGGAGCAGCCGAAAGACGAACAGCAACATATTGATTACTTACCTAATTGGATGTGTGTTGTAAGAAGTCCAATGTGTCTACTACATACTACTTGCTGCCTGAGGAAATGCACAGAATAAGTTTGTTTAAGTTTATTTCTGATTTCTTCACACCTTATAAAATTTGATAGGGGATTAAACTTATTTCAGAAATTGTTTCTCTCCAACAGACTACAGCAGAAGGAAAGCATTGCACATGTAGACATGTACACACACACTGTAAAAACATAAACATGCACACTCCCAAGGTGCACACAATGGAGGTGATAAAAGTTAACTGCCAAATATTGACTGGGGAAAGGTTGCGGAGATCAGCCTGTATAATATTTAGTCAGGAAATGACCTCAACATTAGCACAAACTCAGGAAAGACAGGAACTACACTATAAAATGCAATTTTCCCCTCCATGAGTTTAGTTCCTGTTGACCTTTTAGGAATTTTATTACAGTATTTATGTGATCCATTATTGGCATGTTTCTTTTGCCCTGATGCTCAAATGTTGTTTATTAATATCTCTGCACCCCAGGTAACTCTGCCTGAGCACACGCCGCCAGGAAGCGTAGTTGTCACAGTAACAGCAACCGACAGGGACTCTGGGGAGAACGGAAAGATCACCTACAGAGTGACATCATCGACCCAGGAGGGTTTCTACATTGACCCCAACAACGGTAGACGACCACGGCTTCCTTCCTGATATAGTTTAACTCCCTAAATAAGTTTAGAGTTTCAAAAGAAAATAGGGCTGTCAAAGTTAACGCGATAATATATATAAGATCTTTTGGAGATTGTAGCGTGCTCAGTTTTAAAGCTAGAGTGAAGAAACTGGTGTCATATCAAACTAGAAAACCTAAGGAATGTCATGCTAGCTTGTTGCAAAAGGAGGTTAAATTAACGCTCATGGCCCATGGCCCATTGTTTTGTGTTGTTAATTGATTTTCAATAATAAATATATACATACATTTGCATAAAGCAGCATATTTGCCCACTCCCATGTTAATAAGAGTATTAAATACTTGACAAATCTCCCTTTAAGGTACATTTTGAACAGATAAAAGCTGTGCGAATAATTTGCGATTAATCGCGATTAACTATGGACAATAATGCGATTAATCGCAATTCAATATTTTAATCGATTGACAGCCCTAAAATAAAGTAATATGTAATTCATTTTTGAAAGTAACTTCCTCAGCACAATGTCTGACTCCCTCTCATTGCCCTCTGTATCCAGGAACCCTGTTCATCAATCACAGAGCGGAGTTTGACCCCGAGCGTCCGTCAGTCAGCATTGTTATCGAAGCTCGTGATGGAGGCTCGCCCTCGCTCACTTCCCTCACCACTGTCCAGGTCCAAATCTCTGACGTCAATGACAACGCTCCTGTTTTCCACCAATCGGAGTACAGGTCAGTCTGCATTCATTAGATCCTGGATGTGTTACGGTGTAACCTCAACAGCTGGCCTTAGAAATGTGATGTTCTTCTATTTGCAGGGCTACAGTTTCTGAGGATACCATCCCGGGATCAACAGTTCTGACCTTTGAGGCCTTTGACAGCGACCTCTCTCGAGAAAACTGCGGCTTTGACTTTGCCATTGCCAACGGGAATGAGGGAAACGCATTCCAGATTGAAAGCAGCGTGCGGTTCCTGGAGGGGCGGGGCTTTCAGACAGTCGGGACTCTGCTGTTGGCCGAGGGGCTTGACTTTGAAACCAAGCCCCTTTACAACCTCACCGTGGTGGTGTCTGACCGTGGCGTGCCCCAGAGGAGCTCTAGTGTTGCTGCGGTGATAAGCATCGGTGATGTGAATGATAACCCTCCAGCGTTCAGCAGAGCAGAATATACTGTGTCTCTGAGTGAGGGCGCCGCTGCCGGGACAGAGATCATACGACTGACTGCTACAGGTGGGCAAAAGTCTTCTCTTTTTGTCCTCTCATATTCTCTCTTACTTTGTCTCCTAGTTAATTCATTGTACTCTGTTGTGTTTTTGCCAGACCCAGACTCAACTCCCAACGCTGAGGTCCAGTATACCATCAGCTCTGGCGATGAGGTGAACTTGTTTACCATGGACCAGTGGACTGGAGCATTGCGCCTCCAGAGAGCACTCGACCGTGAGCACCGCTCCACACATATCGTCATCATCCAGGCCACGGATGGGCAGGGTCACTTCGCACTAGCTCCAGTCTTTGTCGAGGTCAAAGATATAAACGACAACCATCCGTTCTTCCCTGTGGAGGTCCTGACGGCCAGTATCAGAGAAAACCAACCAGCAAACTCAGCCGTGACTGTCCTGCACGCCATAGACCACGACACGGGGGTTTTTGGCCAACTGAAGTACTACATCGTGGAGCGATCTGTGGTGGGAAAAGACAGCTTCACCGTGGACCAGACCTCTGGTGAAATCAAAAGCAAAATCCCCTTTGACTTTGAGAAGGTCAACTCCTTTAACTTTGTAGCGGTGGCAGTAGATTCAGGAAACCACTCGGCCACTGTAACTGTACAGGTGTTTGTCACGGGCGAGGATGAGTATGACCCGCTCTTCACATCCTCTGATTTCTCCTTTGAAGTCCCAGAGGGAGCGAAGAAAGGCCAGAGCATCGGCCAGGTCCAGGCAAATGACGAGGATGGCGGGGTGGATGGTATTGTTCTCTACTCTCTTCCAACCAGCTCTCAGTACTTTGACGTAAACAAAACCACCGGGGTCATTTTCCTCAAGTTGGACGGTTCAGGCAGCAGTAGCGGCGGCGGCTCGGGCCGGGCCAAACGGGACGCCAGGCTGATGACCCTGGACGTGAGAGCTCACAGTCCTCTAGATGCATCTCGCACCACTACCACCCAGGTCTCCATCGATGTCACAAACACCAACTACGGCCTGGCCACAGATGTCAACATCCTGCTGATCAGCATCATTGCCGTGTCTCTTGGTTTCATCGTATTGCTCGCGGTCATGGCCGTCGTGGTGTTCCTCGTCAAGTCCCGCAGGAGGAAGAAAGCCCAGGATGCAGGAAACAGAACTGTAGCCTCGGGAACGGCTCTGCAGAAAATGGATGAATGCAACTCAGGAGCAGGAGGGGAGAGGATCTATCACCAGGCTCTGCCAGGCTACACTGGAGATCAGGGTGGGGCCGGTGGTGGACCCTACACTAGAGGGGGCTCTCTGGATCCCTCTCACTCCAGCGGAAGAGGATCAGCCGAGGCAGCGGAGGATGATGAGATCAGGATGATAAACGAGTACCCACGCGTCGCCTCCATCACCTCATCCATGCAGGAGCACATCTCCGCCAGAGGACCGGACTCTGGGATCCAGCAGGATGCTGACCAACTCTCTGATATTTCCTGTGAGCCTGCAGCTTTGGAGGGCAGCACCTGGTTCAAAGGAAAGAAACTGGGAGGCAGTCTCAGCGGGACTTTGCTCTCTGGCCAACTCCCAGTCTATAGGGACGAGGGAGGTGGGTACCTAGGAGTAGGCCGCGGCCTCAACATCTCCCTCCCCAAGGATTACCCCTTCCCCGAGGACGGCAAACCTTTAGTGGATGGTTCCCTCACAGCTATCGTCGCCAGTGATGAGGAGCTCCGCGGAAGCTATAACTGGGATTACCTTCTCAACTGGTGCCCTCAGTTCCAGCCTCTGGCTAACGTCTTCACAGAGATCGCCAGGCTCAAAGATGAAACCGCCCAGCAGAGCCAGAATCCTCGCCAACCCTTCCAGCCCAAGCACAAAATGGATCCCAAACCTAGAATTGACCCTCCGCCACTCATCACATCAGTGGCTCACCCGGGGGCCATGTCGGTTCCCCCCAAGGTCCCTGTGATCGGACGGACATTCCCCCACTTGGCCTCGCTCCGCAGGTCCCCGATCAGTCACGAGGGGTCCATTTCATCAGCAGCGATGTCCCCGAGCTTCTCCCCTTCGCTGTCCCCTCTGGCGGCTCGATCTCCAGCCGTGTCTCCCTTTGGAGTCAACCAGGGGCCCTCGGCGTCCATGATCAGCACCAGGGAGCCCTCACTGGACCAGAGTCCTGATCGTGAGATGAGAATATGATGGGAAAAAAAACTATTTAAGGAAGAACTTTTAAGACAGACAACCTGAACTAAGCGTGACGGAGCATCTTTTTTTGGCTGTTCTTTATCATGGAACGAAAGAGTTTCAGTTGTACTGTCATTCTCAGAAACCGTTGTTTTCATCACGAGAATGAAGGTTGTGACGTTCGTCTCAAGCGTCCAACCGGATGACTTTTGGACGCAGCCACAAAAACATACTTCTCCTGGCAGAATATTTCCATTCTTTGGAGTATTTCTTTGGTCTGCAGTGTTCCAGGAACATGTGCCTGGGTTGACAGGACCAGCCCGCCCTTCCATGTCAACAGCGACGCAGGACTCCGTGAACTGATCGGGGTTAAGAGGCGAACTGACCTCTTCATGGGAATGTGCACTTACCATGCCCTGCAGTCAGAGATCCCTCAGTGTGTAGATAGATAGATAGATAGATAGATAGATAGACGTGTAGTTTTCATGTTACCTCGCTGGCTGGCCAGAGAGCGAAGGACCTTGCTCCTCTCTTTGTGTCTGTGGACATTTTTACACTCCAGTATTAATAAACTCATCTAGTGGCTGCTTTTAAAATGGCCTCTGGACATGTGTGTAGATTCATTGAACTGGCATCACACAGTGGAACAGCAATGTTTTTTTTCTCACCAATTCCTTTGATTTTTACTTTGATTTTTTATATATTTTTATATGAAATTATGATTTCAGATCCAGAAATGCCATTATTCCACATGGAGGGGGGTTATTTGTTTTTGTGTATTTGCATATATGTATATTTGTATGTATGCAGGCTACGCTATGTGTCTCCTAGTTTTTTTAGAGACTCTTGTGACAGTTCAGATGTGAGTGAGAGGGAGACATTTTGTGTTTTTAGCATTATTTATATGAAAAGAGGACTTACTGCCACATTTGGACAGTAGGAAACCAAGCACAGCTCACACTATGCTGTGTTGTTAAGATTTTTTTTTTTTTTGTCAAATTGTAGATCATTCCAAATCCAAAAAAAGCAGCTGGATGAAAACCTGTGATCAATCTACATTCCCTTTGTTATTCAGGGACAACTCAACTTGCTGATCACCTCTGTCTTTGACAGAAAGAGCTCCCTAAAGTACATTAACTTAAATGCATTTTACTGTGAAGTTCTTCATCTCAGCACAACAAAAACAACACGCTATGAACAGAATAGGCTGTGATTCTCATAAGGAAAGTGGCATAACTTTGAGAAATGTAGCACATGAGCCAGACGAGTGGGAAGCAAACGCCTGAACGCATTAATGTACGAGGATTTAGCAACCGGTGCAGTATTTATTTTCCATGCTAACTCTCTCTTCTGTGCATTTTATTGCTATGATTCACTCATCTTGATTGTCACCGACATGATGAGGTGTTTTCTGGCTCCATGTGTTGAACTCATCATCTACACCGTCCTTCTTCTCTCTCACTGCTCAGATCAAGTTTAAGTGATCTGCTTGTGTAGCAAAAGGCTTTAAGAGTGTCTTTGTCCTTCTGGCCTGTTTTTAATCTTTCGGGGTAATTGCAGCGATCGGATGTCCTTTTGTTTCCAAGAGATGGCTTCTACCTCTGCTCTTTGTTCAACTCTACGAATCGCCTCATGAGAAGCTGGCACCGGTTCAGCTAACAGCTACACATGCCACGAGCCTAACTCCAGCACAACATGATCTCAACTCATAATCACGATGTCTCAGAAACATTTCTGTGTTGGAGGACCTCCATTTGGAGTTCAGTTTGAGATGACTGCCAGTGACTGATGATCAGTGGAGCAACAGCAGGAAAAAAAACAAGCTGTACATGTATTTAAAGCAAATAATAAATTCCTACTGATCTCTTTTGACAAACTGGAGTCAGACTTCATCTTTTTCAGAATTCCAACCCGAGGCTTTGAGGGGTAGAACTGAGAAGTAATTAAAGTTTCACAGTGTTCCAGTTATCTTAGCAGTGAATGGTAACTTTGAAGAGCTGGAGTTAACTTCAGTGATTTATGAGAGAGGCTAGTACTACAGGGAGGCACAAACTTGGCTTTTTAGGCAGAATCACAGCAGACCTTATGAGGGCAATGGGCCAGGAGGCAGAGACCTACACCCAGTATGGTCACCATCTGGCTTTAAGGAACAGCAGACATTAACCTGAAGCTAAAACTGAACAGTAGCCCTACAGACAGTATTAGCAAATATACTAGCATTATGATATATACATTTATTTTAAATTTTTTTCATTTGGTTTGGTTGAATCCAAGGAATAACATTTAAAAGACTGATTTCCAACATTGTTGCAAGATGTTAGAAACCAAGACTGACAAAACTACAACATAAAACATAAAGAAGAAATACAAATGCTGAAAATCAAAATCACATATTTGCAAACTAAGTGAAATGAGTAGACATTAGGGCTGTCAATCGATTCAAATATTTAATCGCGATTACATAAAAATCGCAAGTTGTGTTAATGCGTTAAAGAAATTAGTGGCGTTAAAACAAATTACCTTTGACAGCCCTAATAGACATATAGCAATGATAAAATCACAGACATAAAATACATATAACATTTGATTTTACTTTTATATTCTGCAAAATGTTAGACCGAGATCCGATTTCCCATTCTGAAAAATGCCCACCACCAACACTCTTTTATATTAGTTCCTTACTAAAAAAAGTGTCTTGGGTAAAGTCGTGGTAAAAGTATTCTTCTATCTCAAGATACAATGAAGGTTAACCTTCAGAGGTAGCAGAGAAACCTGAGATCCAGTCAACAGTGGATTCAGTTCTCCCAGCTCTATATAAAGGCATATGATGTTGATGTAGCTGAATAATTGCAAAAAATGTTTATTTCATATGGAGCACAGACATGTTTGCATAGCTGCTGGGAATTTCTGCCTCATTTGGTCATCGCACAGCCAAACGTACAGTACAGTGTTTCTGTGGTTGTTGTTATGAACAGAAGGAGCTGGACATTGAGTTTGACAAGGTGCAAACGAAAGAGAGAGACAGAGACAGAAGCTCCTGTGGTGCCGAGAGAGACATGAGAGGTGATGATGAATTAAAAAAACAAACTATATTTAAATGTTGATTGGGCTATTTATATAGTGAACAATCCTGTATTTGTAGTTAGCTGAGGATCAATTGTACACTTCACCGGCTGAAGAACATAACTAAAGTCTTGCCTGCGGAAAAAAGGAAAGAAAAAAAAAGCTTGCAGTCCTCACTTTCACGTTCACCTCAACACAGCTGTGTTTACAGCCTGCTGTCCCAGAACTGCTTTTGCAGCCTACTCCTGCACTAACCCCACACAACTCAAAATAATCACACACACACACACACACACACACGGACACACTTAGAGGCTACTACACGGTGACACACATGGCCCACAAACGATCTCCCCAGCTGATACTGGCCCAGATCCAGCTCCTACAGGCAAATACTTGGCAGGTTATTTAGTAAAATCTGGGAGAAATCTGTCTGGAGCAGAAGTCCATCCCCTGGAGATGTTGTAAGCCAAATATAAAATTGTTGGTACACTATATTTGTGTGTGTGTCATTATGAAGTAATGTGAAACAGTGGTGATCAACTGGAAAGACACAATACATGTTCAAATAATAAGCATCATGATACTGGAAACATATTGAAACCCTTGAAATGAATGTGTTATGAATGAAAATATTAATTTATCAAGACAAAGGATGGACCCAGTGTACTCACTTGAACACCCACTGTCTCCTTGACCTTTACTCTTTCTTTATTTGCTCTTCAAATCTTTTAACCTCTTAAGCCCTAGCCCAAGGAAAAATTAATCAGGAATAGCTCCTCAACCATAAGGCTTATATGCATATGTCTGGTGTCCTTTGAAAGGTAAGTAGTCGCCTATATGATCTAAATGTCAAAGGCAATATCACCATTGTAACCAAGAGATCCCATGGATAGTGATGCAACTGCATATATTCTACTACTCTTAACTACATCTGTAAATTTGATGAAAATACACTAAAATACGCCATTTATGATACAATTTATAAATATATACTCAATAAGATTCAATAATGTATTATGTCAATGAAACATTAATTAGAATTTGTGTTAGTGTTTACTTGGAGTAGACAAAACACAGCAAATATACATCAATGATACAATATGAATACATATAAGCAAAGACATATAAAAAAATACTCTAGATGACTCATGTTTTTTTGTAAATAAAACATGAGCATAAACATGAAAATAATTAAATTTGAACATGTGTCAGGTTGTTTACATGTCGACTGTTTGTTGGGAGTTTTACTTCAAGACTATTTATTTCCATATACTTACATATAACATAAATATCGTAAAAACATTGTAATAGTAATAAACACAATGGATATAGATCAATATTAATATATGACTGAAGAGCTCGATGCTATACAGGCAGATAAATGGAGAATGCCAGGGCCCACAGTTCTCTTAGAGCAGGGGTCTGCAACCTGCAGCTCCGGAGCCACAAAAAAAGTCGTAGTATTATGAGAATAAAGTCATAATATTATAAAGTAGTAATTTTACGTGTTATTTTCTATTTTTCTTGTAAAGTTATGACTTTATTCTAGGAATATTACGACTTTTTCTCTCGTAAAGTTATGACTTTATTCTCGTTATATTACGATTCTTTTTCTCGTAAAGTTATGACTTTGTTCTCGTTATATTACAACTTTTTTTCTTGTAAAGTTATGACTTTGTTCTCGTTATATTACTTTTTTTCTTGTAAAGTTATGACTTTGTTCTCGTTATATTACAACTTTTTTTCTTGTAAAGTTATGACTTTGTTCTCGTTATATTACAACTTTTTTTCTTGTAAAGTTATGACTTTGTTCTCGTTATATTACAACTTTTTTTCTTGTAAAGTTATGACTTTGTTCTCGTTATATTACAACTTTTTTTCTTGTAAAGTTATGACTTTGTTCTCGTTATATTACGACTTTTTTCTCGTAAAGTTATGACTTTATTCTCGTAATATTACGATTTTTTTTGTCGTAACGATATGACTTTGTTCTCGATATATTAAGACTTTTTTCTCGTAAAAGGTATGACTTTATTCTCGTTATCTTACGACTTTTTTTCTCGTAAAGTTATGACCTTAACCTCGTAATATTAAGATTTTTTTCTCGTAAAGGTATGACTTTATTCTCGTTATATTACGACTTTATTCTCGTAATATTACGACTTTTTTTCTCATAAAGTTATGACTTTGTTCTCGTTATATTACAACTTTTTTCTCGTAATATTATGACTTTATTACGGAAATCTCAGATGTTTTTTCCCTCAATGTGGCCCTAATACTCCGTAGTACATTTGCTCTTTGGCCCTCACTGCATTAGACTTATATACTATATACTTAGACTATAAGCTGTGTTTCCTTCATCACAATGCTCAAATGTTTTGCGGCTCCAAACTAATTTTTCTCTTTTTTTTGCCTAAAATGGCTCTTTTGATAGTAAAGGTTGCTGACCCCTGACCTCTGTCTTAGAGGCTTGTTGATGTAGTGCTTCCATACAGCCACTAGGTGGCCACGAGCAGCCAGAGCTCCCACCACTGCAGGTCAGTCAAACTTGACAAAGATGGCTGTCGACCCCCCTGACTCCCTGAGGCTCGCTGTGACTTCCTGTCAGCCCAAGCTTCACAGTAGAACAGTAAGTAACTCAAATCTGTCTTTTTGGGCGAAAATAACATTCGCTGTGTTTAAATATTTTGGCAAGAACATAGATTTATGTCAGTGCGCCTGTAAAATGTGAAGTTTGACTGCTACATTGCCTCCTTGTGTGTTTCAAGTCGAGGTGCGTTTAAGTACTTTAGAAAGCTCGGAATTTCTATTTTCCAGCGATACCAAACATGTTTTATAAACTGATGAGAAAATGATGAAGGATCTTTTGACCTGAATTTGATGCGAAGTCCCGCCTCTTCCGGTGGACCACCATGGGACCTTTTTATTTTTTATTTTTTATTTTTTATTTAACAAATTCAAATTTACAAACAACATGGCTCATAGATCATTGCATTAGAGTAAAAGGAAAAGTTGCATACAGAACAAGAACTGATAAAATATGTAAATTTATACATGAAAATAATAATAAATTAAAAGAAGGGCTAGGGCTGTACCTGTAATTCATATAATTCTATTATACTAAGAAGTTTCAAAGCATTTTTGTTTTTCATGACTTCAAGGGCTTTTATGTAAGAAAGAAACTCAGAATGAAACGCATCAAACCTAGGTTTCACTTTCATATACTTGGATTTGTGAAAATAAAATGTTCCAAGAATGAGAATGTTACTCACCAGAAAGTCATCTTTGTTATTGTCCATGACAAGTCCATAAACAATGTCCTTTTGAGAGAAGTTTCCCAGAGGAGAAACTTTTGTGAAAAGCCAGTCATGTATATCAGAAGCCATAAAGCTCCAGAATACATACAATGAAAAAATAAATGATCAGTAGTTTCAGTATCATCACAAATTACACAGTTATTGGTTTCAATTCCTTTTTTTAAGACATATAAAGGCTTCAAAATTCACGCGTGAGATACAGTATGTATTGATTTGTTTTATGTGTAAAACAAAACGTTACAAGCTCATAAGCTCGTGTTAACCACAGACCTTATTTCAGGCATATAACTAAAAACCCATTAAAAAAAACCACTGACTTCCAGACGAGGGAACCGGAAGTGTTAAAATGCTAACTCATATCTGAGTTTTAGGACTCATTTCTGTAGCACTCTATTTACGAAGGCTATATTTGTACAACTTTATTGTTAAAATACTTCGTAATAAGGCATATATTGGACAACATACAGTCACAGATTATGAAAGCTGAAGACGTTTTTTCAAATGTCTGTTTTCAAAACAGTAGAACTTGCAAATCTTCTATAAATAGACCATCTTCCATCGTAACCTTTTGTAACTACACCTGGCTCAAGGAGGCTCTGAAAACCAACTTTCCTGTTGGCAACTCCGGAGTCTGTAAAGTGATGCCAATGTGGAAGTGCCTTAAACTTTCTAATAGCCAGCAGGGGGCGACTCCTCTGGTTGCAAAAAGAAGTCTGATTGTATAGAAGTCCATGAGAAAATGAGCCTACTTCTCACTTGATTTATTACCTCAGTAAACACTGTAAACATGAGTTTATGGTCTCAATCGCTAGTTTCAAGTCTTCTTCAATACAGCATGATGTTCATTTAGTAAATTACGGTCCCATTTAGAGTCAAATAGATAATAAGACAAGGTATGCTTTAGGGCGTGGCTACCTTGTGATCACGGCGTTGTCCGGTTTGGGAGTTGTCTGTGTTTTCGTCTTAGAGCTTTAACCCTTTCACAGTGTGTTTTCAGTTCACCAAAGTGAATTAGTCTTTTTGGTCGCCTAAAAATGTCATGGACCCCTAAAAGAACACATTTTCTGCCACGGTGGAGTTGGTTATTACATATAGAAGACGTTTTCTTTTCAAACTTAAACTTTTATAGTTGCCTATTCAGTAATGAATATATAATGTCATAGAAAAAATACTATAAGTAACCTACATAGTTAAATACTACAAATATTTGGAACCAAGTTTGAAGGGGCTTTATATGCTAAACATCTGTCTTCTGTGTCAGCTGAGACCTCTGAGAATATCACTCTAATGGTCGATAAGGACAATTTCACCTAATTTATCTACCAATGACAGTCTACAAGAGATTGAGAAATTTCTCACTGTCAATCGTTAAGAAAGCATCATTTTCACTGACTGCTTTTGGAATTATAATCGCCAGAGAAGTCATCCACGAGTTTGGAGCAGAAGTGAAGGCTTTTCAAGAAACACAATTATGTGCTTTTATAAATCTTATTCTCCACAAATGTTTATGTCCCTCTTGGATTAACATACCAAGAAAAGCAGACTCTGTTAAAGAGCGTGTTTTCTTCCCAGTGGGTCTGGGTAATCTGCAGCTGCACTCTCTGGGAATCAGGCCTGTAAACATCATGTTAGACTTGGCCTGCGCTGTAGTTAGCATCCAGGTGCTCTTTCAGTCCGATTTCCATCAGTTCAACTTCATTAAACGATGAATCAGTACACGCACATTAACGTGCAGATACTAAAACACAAAGTATGCATGAAGCTGTTAAGTATGAACTATCGTGCGCTGTATATTAGAGACAAATATTAGTGCACAGCAGCAGTTGATACAGTATTCATGAATGTAGGTCAGTGCACAGAGAGAGAGAGAGAAGAGGGGTAAAACAGAACAGAAAGAGGAACAGCTCTGAAAGTAACCATCTTAATTGTAACTGAGCTTGAGGTCCTGCAGGGATTTATTTTCATTAAGACATATTAATGAAAAACTGTTGTTTAAGTAAATGCCAAATTCGATGTCTGTTGTGCAAGCGGAGCAATATTGTGTGTGTTTGATGTTTTTATGAAAAAGACTGAAAGCATCTGAAAGATATTAATGATTTTCGCCTGAAGGATCGTCTTCTTAATGCATACTTTTAATTCTATTTGATGAAATACTGATTAAAAAAACACATTTTTGGCTTTTTAAACTAAAGCCATGCAAGATAGATAGTTGGTCAATGTTGTATTGCAACTTGATGTAAACATATTTATATGCTCTAAAAAGCAAATGGAAACAGTCTCACTTATTAACAGTCACACGCACATATTGGTGGTGACCAAATATTTGAATAGGGCATGCCACCGATTTTTCAGTTTACTTGTCACAAGGAGAAGTGTACCTGTTAAAAACAGTTGTATAATATCTTCTGTGACTTCTGTGAAGCTTCAAATTCAAAACTGAAGGTGTGGGACTTGAAAGAAATGGAGGCATGGAGGGTCTAATTGTTTTTTGGGGAAATGTAGGATCACGTTTTTCCTTTAAGGTACATTTTGAACGGATAACAAATGTGTGATTAATTTAATTAACTGGCAGCCCTAATACATATACTGTATGTACAAACACACACACACATACACCTGTACCCTGTACATACTTAGGGGAAAAAAGAAGAAAAAAAGAGAGATTAAATCTACAAAACTCTTCAGGGTTGAGTTCTTCATTATTGTTTAATTATGATCCTCGTATTTATTCCGTTTATTCCACCGTTGTACATATTCTTGTTCTTGATTTTTGACTCTATAGGTTATTTTTTACATTTCTAGAATGCTGTTTACATTTGACCTCCAGTTGTTAAATGAAGGTGGAGTATGTTTTAACCAGTTCCTCATTATCTGTTTCATAGCTGCAATTCTAAGTATGCTGTATCTGTCTATTTCTAATGTGAATTCATGTGGTGATGCACCTATACATTGAGTCCACCAACTTTGACTGCAGACACCTAAAAATAGTTTCCAAAATGTCCACATACTTCTTTTAGCATAACGACCAATCTTCTTCCTCGTGTCCAGCTATCTTCTATATCACGTCTCTCCAGTGGTTGGCGCAGGCGAGCGCAGCGGCATTTGGTTCAGCCAGGTCATCTTTGGTATATTGTGGAGCTTGGCTACATCTCATGATGTGTTCCATGGTTTGGGATTCGCCACACACACATGCATTGGAAGTTGTTATTTTCCAATTTCTTCATGGACACCTTGCAGCGTCCTTCGCCGGCCTGCAGGCGGTTCAGTGTTTTCCAGACAGCCCAAGGTTGATCGTGGCCGGTAGCGAGGCATTCATCTGGGGTGATGCCTCTCTCCATCCAGTGGGTTGTCTGGCGGCCAAAGGCTGTTCCACTGGTTCTGCCATTCAGTAATCCTGTCATCAGTTGGGGTGGTCTCCAGAACTTCAGTGGTGTCCAGGAAACTGCTCCTGGAGCTGAGCCGTTTCTGGGCAGCGAGGTGCTCATGAAGTAAGTGCCGGTTGTCATTGGCCTGCTTTGTGCGCTCAGCTTTACTGATGACTTCTCTGCGAATGTCAGGGGGAGCGATGCCAGAGAGGGCATAAAGGCAGTGTACGGGGGTTGTTTTGATGCACCCCGTTACTATCCTGCAGGTCTCGTTGAGGATAGAGTCTATTTTACGTGCATGGCACGATCTGCTTCATGCTGGGCAGGCATATTTGGCGATGGAGAAGCACAAGGCTAGTGCCGATGTACGCAATGTACTTGGGTGAGCCCCCCACTTTGAGTTTGTTAGTGATCGTAGAAGGCTTGTTCCTGGTGGAGACCTTGGCTCTCGTCTTTTGGATGTGTGCCTTGTAACTGAGGGTTCGATCTAAAGTTACTCCCAGATAGACTGGGTGCTGGTGGTTTTCAAGCTTTATACCGCCCCAGGTTATGTCAAGCTCACATTTAGCCTCTCTGTTTTTGAGATGGAAGCTGCAGATTTGGGTTTTCCCAGGGTTTGGGCGCAGGTGGTTTTCCAGATAGTACGCTGACATATCTGAGAGGCCCCATTTCCAAGGTTGACTCAATTTCTGGGAAGTTATGCTGCTGCATTGCCATGGCTATGTCATCTGCATAGATAAACCTGCTGCATCCTTCCGGTAGGGGCTGGTTGTTGGTGTAGACATTGAAGAGGAGAGGGGCCAAGACACTGCCCTGCGGCGGCCCATTGGTCTGGTGGAACCATATGCTTTTCCTATTGTTGAGTGTCACGTAGAACATCCGGTTGCTCAGAAGACATCTTATAACGTTACACAGTTTTGCATCAGCTGTCATGTCGAAGAGTTTTTTGATAATGACCAATGCAGAGTGCTTCATGGGTCAAAACGTGGTTGGTTCCAACATGCAAATGTGTAATTTTTGTGGAGATTCGAGGCTTTTGTCTGCACCAGAGCTTGTGGAGCTTGGCCTGATATTTAATTTGCACATTTGTGTTGTCCAAAAACAAACTGATTGATGAACTGTAGGTGCTTATTGCCCAGAAAGTCCAGAACTGCTGATAAATTTAAGTCTTTTATCCCTTTTAAAAGTCTTTCCCACAAAAAATATATATCAATTTGAATTTTACACAATGAGGAGATTGTCCATCATTTTACATTTCACTTTATTTGACTCAACAACATTAAATTTCCATGTATGTTTAGATAAGAGTATAATCTATTCATCGTGTCCTCTTCACCCAGAATCTTCTTTGAACTGATTCCCAGAGCTACAAACAGGACCTGCTGCTCCAAGGTCAGGCGGCCCCCAGTGAATCTGTTCCTGCTCTCTTGTATCCCCCATCACCCCAGGATATTACCATGAACACATACATCCCTACACACTGACATTCAAAGGCTTTCAGCGGTATACCTCTGGTGCCAAGATCCAGTTTCACGCTGTTTGTCTGGTGTTATCTCCGCTGGCGAAGGAAAAGCTTCCTGCTGTTTTCCATCGCTGTGTTGTCAGGGAGATGTGTGTGTGATGAGACGGTGCACAGGTTGTCTGTGTTGTGTTTGCACATTGATGTGGTAACCTTCCATGCGTCAAAACAGCCCTGATTTACGATAGATCGCCATGATCCAACTGATTTTCAAAGACGTTTATTAGCCCAAAGAGTTGCAAAAATATCTCTGCTTTCTGGCTCCACTTGTTGCGTGACCAACAGAATTCATAGAGGGAAAACAGTCACTGGTGCTCTTTGACTCGTGGCCTCTGAATTGCTATTTTTAGTGAGTTTTTTTCTGTGGCGTCAAGCGTAGTAAAAAAGTGACAGGAGAAAGGAGCCAGCTGAGTCAGTGTGAGCCTGGTTCTCATTTGTGCTGACCTTGCTTTACAGGACGTCCTCACTAGTGTCGCTCAACACTTCACACCGTCGGAGGGAGCAGGGTGAGATGGAGAGAAGATAGGAAAAGGAAAAAGCTAAATTTAGTTTACCATTTTTGTATTTAGAAATGCAATTAAATTCTGCGTTATAGAGCCAAAACACGAGGCCAGAGTTTGAACTCTACATCGTTAATTAGTGAGACATTATAAGAATTGAGAGAGAATAATTCCACTGAGAGTTTGGTGCCATTTTTTTTAGCCTTTCTAATTAACTGACAGGGTTCAATGCACGTTGTTTTTACATTGTATAAAAATAGCACCATTAATCAAGTTTTCAAACGTTGGATAAAATAATTGTTCTCTGGATTTCAGTCAGCAAATGTATGAAAAATACAACATGCTTCTTAAAAAATGCTTATTTCCCCACAGCTCCCGAGTGTTTCCGTGCGAGAGCGTGCTGCAGGTGTCAGATACTCTGGTGAGAGCCCAAACATTTCAGTTTACGGTCAGTCAATCAATCTGTTGGCTTTTAGGAGGCTGGAATTACCTCAGGCAAGACATGAAATATGACCTACATATAAATTGTTCCATGAACTTTTTTACAAATGTACAAATGCTCAGATTCTGTAGCATTGACATTATTTTTTTCAGAGAGTGTAAATATGAAGAATATTTAATAAAACTTAACAACAATGACAAACCTGTTAACATTTAGGCCACTTTATCTTCAGATTAAGAAATGCTACACAACCGAGCTATGGAGTCATAGGAGTGCCATAATAAATAATAAAAATCTGTAAAAGAATAGGAAAATAAATGTGGAAATATGAAGCGGAATAAATAAAAGAATATATAAATACATAAAAAATGTTGAAATATAAAGAGAAATAAATAAAAGAATATATAAATACATAAAAAATGTTGAAATATAAAGAGAAATAAATAAAAGAATATATAAATACATAAAAAATGTTGAAATATAAAGAGAAATAAATAAAAGAATATAAAGGTAAATAACATGTGGAAATATGAATAGAAAAAAAAAAATGACCGCTTATCTGTTGTTTCTTTTGTAGGTTACGTTAGTGACAATTGGTGACGTGTTTTCTGTAGTTATGTTGCTTTGTTTCCGTACATATTTTTCTTAGCTTCGTACTTATTTTAAGGCCAACCATGATGTTTTCCTAAACCTAACTAAGTGGTTTTGTGGCCTGAACATAACTAAGGATTTTATCGTGGTGCTGTTGCGTGGCGTACATATGACACTCGAAAAGCCTAAAATGCATCCTCATGACAAGCAGAATGTCCTTGTAATTTCTTAAAATAAACACCTTATAATCTGACTCTTATTACTTTTCTCGATTGGTAGCATTTTGAATAAGTGTCCTTATCTAACTGGTAGAGGTTTCCCACCTTATTTGCGATGTAAATTGATTGACCACTGGAATAAGATCATAACAAAACCAGGTACACCACACCCAAATAGATTAACCCTTTGACAACACAACCCTGTGTTGTAGCCACCCACTGCTTCTACTGGTTGTGAAGGATGAAGAGCAGTAAACCGTTTATGCATTCAGTCAACACATTATAGGGCGGGGTGCCTTTCTACATGTAGTTAGTAATTTCTTTATTTGCACAGGCCATGTTAACTAAGGCGGAGTTCAAAGGTCGTGTAGATGTGGAAAGTAGGGAGGAAAGGGAGGGAAGCTGAGTGAGCGTTTGCCACGATTATTCAATCTTCTCTGCTCTGCAAAAGTCCTAATGGACTCAGTACCCCTCTCTCTCTGTTCTGTGTTTCTACAGTAGGCGACTGCGTCAGGAGAGCTGGTCGCGGTCCGACTGCCTGTCAGCCTGTTAGTCAGTGAGGATTGTCAGGATGTCAGCAGCGGCTTAGTCCGAGTTCACAATAAGGTTCAGAGTCCTGACTTGCCTTTTTTTTCCCTTCATGCTTCTGTGTCCATGTGTCAGTTATGAAACCTCGCCATTTCTCCATTGTTGTCTCCCAGCCTCAGTCCTTCTTCTCTATTTGTGTCCAAGATGTGAGCCAAAGGTCTTACAGAGATACCGAACTTAAGAAAACATTCTTGGCCCTCAATCAGGGAGGTTAAACCAACACCGTAGTCTGTCGGCGAGGAAAAGCAACAGCACAACAACACCGCTTCTTTTTCAGTACTTTAAAAGGGAAAGCCTTTTAAAAGGGGAAGAAAAATGATTGGTGAAGCATGTTTCACATTACAAGTCATTATGTTGATTTACGATTGATAGATTGATGGACTGTGAGTTTTTGTTAGGTGGAAAAAATCTATCAATAGCGCTGCACCGAACGTTTTTCAGCATTTTTAAAACACCACAGTTGCCCATTTATTTCCCCGTGGCTCTGTGTATCACGTGTACTCCTGATGTTTTTCCACTGTGTGTGGAGCGTATCCGTAAGGAGGTGTAGGTCACTGACCCCCACACTGTCAAGGAAACATCAGGCAACATCTTCTGCAGGTTTTTCAAATTAAAAAACAATAATGGGCAAGCTTTGCTAGTGGGATTACAACCGGCATTACATCAAGATTATTCGTCTGCTACTCACAAAAATCTCCCGCATGTAAACCTTCCTAATGGATTCAATGAGAGCAGAACAAACTGGCAGAGACGTCCGATCTCAGAGCATCCTCTCGGTCATACACAGTGAAAACAACAGCAGGAAGTTGCCGCTTTCCTGCAAGTTCCTTTTTAATTAATTTCCCATTTTATTCTAAGCTCTCGTGACTGTTATCTGACAAGATGTATTCAGAGAAACTCAAGCCTCGCATAATTAGTTTCCAGTAGTGAACCAGCTTACTGTGTTGTTTTGTGGCAACTCGCATTGACTCAGTTCTATTATGATTCTTCTCTAATTATTTGCCATTTGTTAAACAGCTTCTGTCTTTCTGAACGTGTACATTTAGCCAGCCTGAGTCTCTCCACGAGACTGTGAGCGGTTTTATTGCTCGGTTTATAGCGCTAATGCTCAGATACAGAAGCAGTCAAGCGTTTGATTAGCAGAGACATAGGCAGTAGTTCACCCTGTAATCATCATCATTTGCAAGTGTAATAAATATTCCTTGATAACAGACCGTAGTGGGCATTAAGCAGAGGAGCCCCTTTTATTAACTACTTCTTCGTAAAAAGCCACAGAGACGCCGCTTCACATCAAACCACATGAAGCTTAACGTTGAAACTTTATGATGATTTTCATTCAGATTTTCTTTAAAATTACAGCTTAGTTGATCAGTTCTCTGTCGGAGCAGATGTTTTTCTCCCTTACTTCATTTTTTTGCACTTTATTCACTTTATTTTCTCTCTTTCTCCAAACTGTGTCTCATATAAATTCATATGCAACTATTCTGCAGCAGTGATTTACATTTGAAGGAAGTAGTGTGATGTTCGCAGAGCAAGAGTGAGAAGGTTGGTGAGCTGAGAGGACATTTTATTGTACGATTCAGAGGTGTACAGTACCACTGTAACAAAATCAGGATGGCTTAAATTGCCTGAGCATAATATATTAACCATAGTTCAGGTAAAATGCACAGATTCAGATTTATTTTGTTGTTTTGGTGAACTGACCATATTGTCTTTCAGCCATCGAAATAACTCAAGACTCTCTAAAGTGATCTTAATGTAATTAAAGCAGTGGTGGAATGTAACTGAGTACATTTACTCAAGTACTGTAGTTAAGTACAATTTTCAGGTTCTTGTTCTTTACTTGAGTATTTCCATTTCATGCTACTTTATTCTTCTACTCCACTACATTTTGGAGGAAAATATTTTACTTTTTACTACACTACATTTGTTTGACAGCTTTAGTTACTAATTACTTTGCAGATTCAGGTTTTCAATACAAAATATAAAGCATAATTCACAAATAAATTATGATGTAATATTATGGATTAAGGTACGCAGTAGTATATAAAGTAGTTGAAATCAGCCCCACCTTTGCCAGTTAAAGTTCACATTTAATGCATCACTAATTACAATCCAGGGATATAATATATATATATATACATATATATATATATATGTATATATATATATATTATTCTAAAATGTAAATGTATAAAATGTATAATGAGTACTTTTTACTTTATAAGTATATTTTAATGCAAATACTGTTATAAATTTACTTAAGTAAGATTTTAAATGCAGGACTTTTACTTGTAACAGAGTATTTTGACACTGTAGTATTGCTACTTTTACTCAAGTAAAAGATCAGAGTACTTCTTCCACTACTGTGTGAGAAAATGAAACACTGTCGTTTGAAATTGATTTAAAAAAGAACAAATGTAAGTTTTATTTTCAATAGCCGGTTATATAGTGCTCACAGTGTCCATTATAACATGATAATAACAAGGGAAACATTTATGTAGCATGCAATTCAGCATGTTTCTCATGTAACAAAATGAATAATTGTTGTTTTGACACACTTTACAGATCCAAAATGTGTTCCCAAACTTTCCCTCCTTCACTCTGCTTGTCTTCAGACCGAAAACAAAATCTCAGCAAACCTCCTGTGGCTGATTGTAGAAGAACTGCTCCATCTCCATCCAGTCTTAGCTTTCAGATGAGTCTGCCCAAAGTGGAGAAGTAAAACAGGGACTTAGGGAGTACTCACGGTGAGAGGGAGATCAGTTGTACGGAGCTTTTTGGCCAAGAAGAGTCGTGGATCAGGCTTATCATTGAGACAAGCCAAATGCTTGTCATTTCAGCTTAAAGCATTGGACTGCTTAAGTATTCTAGGCACAGAGACATTTGCTCAACACTTTGTTTAGATTAAGTTGGAAGGGAAAAAAGTATTGCTAAGCAGCATGGCTTATATCCATATTATTTGCACTTGAATAAATTGACTCCTTGTGGTTTTCTTTTTGACAGACACACTTACAAGCAGCAGCATCAGGCTCCTCTGCAGAATGACTGAGTCGACAGCTGAGGAGACGGCGACTGATCTGACTGAGTGGCATGGCTGGCATGTGAGCAGTACATTTGAATTTTGATCTATTTAAGTGGTTCAAATATTATATCATTACTTACTGTATGGGGTTTATTTGTATTTTACTGTCCAAAACTACATGGTTATAATAACTGATGGCATAGCATTTAGCACAATCACCGCTTGTGGTTAAGAACATTCTTATTATTAGTGACGAACATGTTTAAACTGGCTAAAACAAACATTTCACCATCGCTGCCATTTTGGTGTTATCTTATTCCAACCCGGTCTCACAGGAAGGCGTATAAATAGCATGAAATTACACGGACACTCTGCACGCATTTTAGGCTTTTCGCATGTCATTTGTACGACACGTAACAAAACTATGGTAACGTCCACAGTTAGATTAAGGCAACAAAACCACTTAGTTATGTTTAGGGAAAACGTCATCGTTGGGCTTAAAATCAATACGTAAACAAAGTAAAATACGTACAGAAACAATGTAAAATAGGTACAGAAAACACGTCAAGATGTCACTAAAAACCATGTGACAACATCACGAACATAACTTACAAAACAAAACACCGATCTCCTGGTTAAAAGTCGTGCGCTTTTTATTCTACGCCACTAGCTCTGAGTGTATACAGCATATTTACACGGATGTGATAACATTGCAGTCAGCACAGACATGGCGTACAAATGACACACCTAAAGGCCCTGACCAGAGTTGCAAAGTCCGCTTATTATAAGCGACTTTGGGCTTGTTTTCCTGAAACGTTGCTTATAAATATATTGGTAGTCGTGGGTTGTGGTTTTTTGGGGTTCAGTTGACAAGAAAAATGTAAAGTTACAGGCTGAAAATTGGATGTAGAAATGCAATGCAATGCAAATATGAAATGAAATGCATGCAATCCAAAATATAGTCATAAATATATATGAAGTGATCAAGTGGCCTTACCTACCTACCACAATATAAGAGAGATGCCTCTCTCTTATATTGTGGTAGGTAGGTAATGTTGCCTGTTTTGGGCTTTTTGGGGTGGAAGAGTTGCTTCTTTTGGACTTGTTTCTATAGACCTGGTTGCTTGTTTATCTCACGAGATCTGGCAACACTGGCCCTGACGCACCAAGCCAGCGGTCATCCGTTGGACAGTTTGGGGCCGTCGGTGAGCGTCTGTCGCCCTAGTTTTTGCAGTGTCCTGCACCGTCGGCTCTTGTCTGCCTGTGTCAGAGTTTTTCCGGCCTATTCAGCATGTTGAATCGGTGGTGGCGCCCGTCGGTGAGAGTAATCACTCTGATTGGGAGAAACGGAAGTGAGGAAAGCAAGCCAACAAGTAAAGTCAAGAGGAAAAACACAGAGGGCTCTTCTCATTTTTCATCTTCATCTCATCTGATCATTTCAATACACAGATATTTTCACAACAACATGGCCATCTGGAATGAAGCTAAGTGGTGAGAGAGAGTGGTGTGAAAATAGTTGGCTAACGCCGCTTTGTTTCATGTACGTATCAAAACACCGGCTTGTATATCCGCAGTCCTCGGTCTTCCGGTTTCCCTTTTTGAATAATGAAACACAGACTACCGCCGCCTGCCGGTGTGGAGAGTTATATGCAACTTGTCGGCCTGAACAAAAGCGCCATGAGGCAACGCAACAGTCAACCTTCATCGAAACTAGTTCTTTGATGTCGGGTTGGTGTGGTTATGTGATGTGGCCTGAAAGCAAGAAAGGCATTCTTATTGCACGCTAAATGCCTTGCGCATTATCGTGTCATTCATATGCCTTTTCGTGCGAACGGCCCGCATATTCTGTTGACGACGTCAGTAGAATTGTTGACAATGATGTCTGGTCCACATCCAGCACGTAGGTGTGGTCATGATTCATAGACCCTGAACCCAGGCTCGATCTGGTGGGTATTATCAAACCACACAATGCTCTTTGAACATGTTGTCTCTATATGTCATTATTGTATCAGTGCAGTAAAGACTGATGTGGCACCACCTTTAAGAGAATCAGCAGTGGTCCAAGGTGCTCATTATATAATAAATCATTACCGTAAATGGCAGCTAAGTGTGCCTTTGAAAGGTCTGAGTCACCGCCGCTGCCAGTAGTAGTGTTGTAGTAGCTGAGTCAGGATACTGTGGCTCCTGTGTTTGATTATAACCCAGAGTCTCAGGGCTCCACATGTCTCCCAGGGTGTCTCTCACAGGCTGTTTCTGTGAAGAAAATAAGGGGAAAAGGACAATGTGTTTTGGCCCGCATGAGTAATGAAACCACATTTCTTCTCTCTCGCACGGAAAGGAGCGAGAGAGCGAGAGGCGGATTCAAAATCATAGAAATTGACACAGTTTGCTACGTCCAAAAATGTTGTTTTCCGACTGATAATAACCGGGATTACTTTTACTGATTTATAACGGCGTTAAGCTTTGCGTGATACTTATTCCGCAGCCATTTCCGTGCTTTCACAAAATCCAAAACCCGGTTGTCCCAGTCGAAGTGGGTGGCTTAGCTGCAAATAAAATGAGTCACATTTGAACAAGGTTTTTTTTTTTTTTGGTTTACTCTTATAATGAATGGTTGAACTCTGGAAGAATCGGTTTGGCTTCTTAACCGATGACAGCCACGGACCACAAAATAGAGATATCAGGCCCGGTGAGCTGTGAATAATGAAGATTTACGGGGGCGCTGTGGATATCTCCGAGGTGTCCCCCATGGCTCCCACATTTCCTGTCATGTCCAGAAAGTTGACTCCCTCCCTAACCTCAACGTGAGAGTTCACTCTCATCACTACCACCTCCCCTACTGAGTCCTCTGCTGCTAACTCCCTTCACCTCCCCTCTCCCCAAACTCTTATAGAGATTTAGATAGATGCATCAGGGTATTGCACCTTTCCAAAGCCCCTTTTTTCATTTTGAATTATATCTAGTGTGGAAAAACACAAGCTTATATACTCGCTGATTGAGGAGAAACCAGATCTAGCTGCGCCTGATGGCAGGGAAGGAGGGAAAAAACATAGCAAGAGAAATGAAGATATTTTTGCAAGTCTTTGTTAGTGTAATTGTGCTGCTGACGATTTTTGGATCCCTTATTATCTCCTTCTGATTCACTGCAGTCGCTTGACACAGGTTGGCTTCTTTTCACCCCTATTTAAGTCTTTACACAACGAAACACGGTCAGTGCTCCAAGGTTTGTATTCCAGCAGTGTCAGTGTGAAAGATGGCTGCACTGCAAAACTCTTTTCCTGGAAAGAAAGGAGATTTGGACGTGGGCTTTGTTGGATAAATTGTTAATAACTGTAAAGCATAAACATGACTTAGTGCCAGGGGAGTGGATACACACAATGCAGTGGTCCATTTATCTACGGTACTTTATACTTGATTAAACCATTTTGTAGGTCATGCTGACATGGAGAAAATTGTAAATCTATTTACTATCTATAAACATCACTCTTGTGAAGCTCCTTTTTCCCCATATTTATTTAAAGGTTTATTTGGGATATTGATTTATGGTTGCAGTCCTAGTCTTAAAGGTGCAGTGTGTAGGATTTGGCGACATCTAGTGGTGTGGTTGTAGATTGCATCCAAATGAGTACCCCTCCGCTCATTCCTCCCTTTACAAGACTGCGGTAACGTGAGCCGCCGAGTGCATAACCCGGGCAACGCATTTCGCATCGCTCAGAGGCCATCGTTACCATAATAACACTACTTTAGGAGCAACGGAAATCAGATGGCGGCTGGCGGTACCACGGTTTCGCACTCTTCCGTCAGAAAGGGCTGTCTGACGGCGAGGTAAAGCAGCTGTGGACTGGTGCAGCAGAAAAATGTAAAAGGCCCACCTAAAAAAAATCAATGTCAGTTAACAGTAATTGTAGCCTATACGCTATTTAGAATATTTTCACCGCTTTGCCTTGCCATCAGGGAAGTGAAGCCGCTATCTATGCTCTCTTCAAAGCCACCAGACTCCATTGACAAAAGCAGTAATTTTACCTTGCAGAACACAGAAGTTGCTGGTCTACTTGTGCCTCGATTGTAATACACTTACTATAAGGATGTATATATACTGTATATGTAGCAGTGTCATCATCCAGAAAACTACGTCAGGTCACCTGGGGAAACGTTTTGAGAATGGCTTTTTTAAAATAGCATTTTGACACGACAAAATACGTACGTCGACCAAAATGTTCAGAACATCCAGCCTTGTGAGATTCTTTTTCCGCTCTCTCTGTTAAGCAGCAGTCAGAACAGCAGCAGTCAGCACTGCGGTTGCTATTTGTAGACATACCAGTAAATACAAAACAATGTCTCACCCTCACATTTCAGAATAACTACAGGGGGGATTTTTGACAGGAGGCAAGTTTTGCTTTTTGGCTCTCTCACCCCCCTCTTAGCGCTGAACCTCAGTCCGCCTCTTTCTCTCGCTCCTCTTGGCCCCTGCTGTGTGAGGCGTCCAGGTTGTAAAGGATACGGGTTGTGGTTGTACATAGCTCAGATGAACTGAATTCCTGGCAGCGTGGCATGTCACTCGGAGGAACAGTAAGATGTCAAGGCCAGCGAGCCATGAATGAAGGAGGGGGAGGGAGAGAGAGAGAGAGAGAGAGAGGGAGAAAACAGCCCATGAGATTGAGTCTAGGAATAAGATGGATGAGGTGAGAATTCCTTTTCATTATAGAAGCCGATCAGGACGAAAAATTTTAGCTTTTTTCTGCTGTTTTGACATAAAGAATTTTCTGCTTAGTATGAATTCTTTTCCACATCTGCAGGTAGTGAACGTCTAAACGCGCAGCTGTGTTTCTACATCAGGCGAGATGTAGGCCTACTGTATTCCTGAAAGTGACGATCGTACTTTAAAGGAACAGTTTGACATTTTATAACAGGCCTACTCGCTTTCTGGGATCAATTAAACTCTCATCTATTCATTAAATATTAAGGCTGTCAGTCGATTAAAATATTTAATCGCAATTAATCGCATGATTGTCTATAGTTAATCGTGATTAATTGCAAATTAATCACATTGTCTATCTCTTCAAAATTTATCGTAAAGGGAGATTTGTCAAGTAATTAATACTCTTATCAACATAGGATCGGGCAAAGATGA